>NC_133660.1:169220369-169520369 GCF_037893015.1 Macrotis lagotis
CACAGGTGAAAGAGACAAGTTGTTGCAAGCAAATTGTTTATTAATTATACTCAAAATAAGGATGGGAGGCAAAATATATTCTCTCTCATCCAGGCTCTAGCAACGAAATTTAAGTTTTGTGAGCTTCTCTTTTCACTTAGAAAAGAGGAAATCCAAGATGCAGTCAGCCATAGTCATCAGAACTTGGCACTTCCATCTGCTAATGTCAATACTACTGTCGGATGGAAGAAGAAAGAATTCTGAGCCAACAAATACCATCAGCTGCATTCAAATGACTGAATATAACCAATATTTGTGCTGTTTAGGGAAATAATTATTTGGCTCACTCATCTGTGCTGAATGAACACAAGCACTACCTGTGAGGAAATTGCTTGGAAGGCTTTTCCTATATTCTCTGAAATGTGTCCCACTGAAATCCTTCTAATAGGACATTAATCAGCTAAAAGAAACCATATCACCAGTTCTATATGGCCCCTCTGGTACTACCAATGATAACAGAGTTGCAAAGGGAACACATGAGCCTCAAGTGAGGAAGCTTCCCAGAGTGCACATGCTGGTGAAATACTAAGCAGTCTTCAGCTGCAGTCTTCAGAGGGTATTAGAAGTCTGTTTAGAGGGCCCCCAGATGAACATACAGCAGCGTTAAATCAGAGTCTTTAATGTGATAATGGTGCTACCACCCCAGAAGGAATATACCAAATCCAAGAACAAGGATATTTTAGGGATAGTGATTCCCATCAAAGATACTAAATTATTTAGTATGTGAATTCTTTTTTTATGCAAAAATATGATACTATTTGCCCCTATCAAAAGAGAATATGTTCTGAATTGTTTTTTTTTTTGTTTGTTTGTTTGTTTTCCTTTTTCTAGCTGAGGTAACTAGGCAAGTTTTGGGCTTTGAGTCAAAAAATTCAGAGTTCATATCCCTCTTCAGAACCTTGCTAGTTGTGTGACCTGGCCAAATCATTTACTTTCACCTCATCTCTTCTACAAAATGAGGATAATAGGATCACTAACCTCACAGGATCATTGTGAAAATCAAATGAGATAACTTAACGAAAGTGTTTTGTAAACCTTTAAAATTCTATAGAAATGCTAATTAGTGATGAAGTTCTTTTACAACAATATCCAAACTCTTCCACCCCTATAGATTAGTGGGAGCAGGCAATGGTGTGAGAAGGCCAGCTGAAACTTTCTATAGACTTGATTTTAAACACATAACTGCTTGTTTCTGAGATAGTTAATTGATCTTGACTACCCCCTGATAAGGGTAGGAGGAACCCTAAGGAAATGCAAAAGTAAGAATACAATGATTAACAATATATATCAGGTTTGCATGTGACCCACAAAGAGAAGTCGACCATAAAGCTATATCAATCCAAGCACCCTCCTGAAGTGAAGACCTCCTCTCTCAACTGCTTCTACTGACTCTCTGTTCTTACCCATTCCATTAGAGAAAGATATGAAGAAAAGTGAAAATCATTTCCAAAGGCATCCTGAGCAAGCATCATCTAGAACCATTATATCTTTGAATAGTATTATTATTGTTGTTTTTGTTAATACATTTGAAACTAAACCAGAACTACATATTCATTGTATCTGAGCCACCTCTGTTTACTTTATTTTGTGGTGGGAAATTGCAAAGGAATAATATGAATTGAGATGGGGAGAAGGAAAGGATTTTCCCAGTGCAAACTGTCTGGGGTCTGAGTCACACAATTAATAAAAATGAAAATTTATGAAAGGTATTGTGGATTATTGTTCAGCATAGAAAGACAAGATGAGGAACTATTACTCAATACTTCATGTTGGTAGTTAGTGAAGGGGGCAGTTTTTTTTTTCTTCTTTTTTCCTGAAAGGCAATATACACAGGTTTGGAGAGGAAAAAATCACACCCCAGAGGAGAATAAATTGCAAGAGACATTCTGTCCATGTAAAGGGAGACTGAAGGGAATCATTTGAATGTAGGGCTCCAATCCAGGAATGAATATTGTCTTACACTGCCTTACTTGATGACATCACCTAGTACTTATATAACAAAGAAATGAAAAGTATCACAGAATCTCATGACTGGGATGTACCTTAGAGTCCATCTACTTCAACCTGTGTCTTAAAAATATCTTTTCAACAACATGCCCAGTATGTGGAAATCCAGACTGTGCATGAATTCCTAATAAGAGGGATACTTTACTCTTAGAAGCAGCAGATTACTCATTTGAATAGCTATAATAATCTGTGATTTTTTTTCCTTTTTATATCAAATCTAATTCTGATTCTCTGCAACTTCTGCCCATGACTCCAAGTTTTTCTTTCTAAAGCTGAGCAAAACAAATCCTTTGTGTGAAAATCCTTGACATATTTGCCCTAATCCCCATTTTTGAGGGTTTAATTTTCTTTCTCCCAAACTAGGTAACTCAAATAGATATTAATTTTTGTAATAAATAGAACTTAACAATTTTCAAAACATAACTTTAACAAATAAGACAATAAATATTCTAAAGTTATTCAAACGGGTATAAATAGAAAACATTTTAATTGTGGGTATGTGTATGACTGTGTGAGAGAAAAAGAACAGAAAGAGAGATAAAGAAGAGGAGAGGAAAAGAAAGAGAGCAGAGGAGTGGAGAGGAGAGGTGAGAAAGGGAAAGTAAAAGAATTCCAAAGAAAAAATTACAATGAAATGTAGAAAACAGGAGAGGAATGGTTAAATAGCCTTCCAACTGTGCAAAAATGCTATTGGTAGTTAGATCTAACCATCAGTATTGTGCTTATATAAAAAAATGTTACTGTGATGACCAATTCCTTCAATTTGTTGCATATTAAAAATAAACTAGTTCAATCAATATATGAGTCACCATGTCTCCCGTATCCCTTCTCTTAACAAACAGGTTAGCTGGAACAGACTGGGAAATTACTTAAAGAGACAAGAAAACTAAACAAGCATGGAATGGTATCCCATGTAGCCATGGCATTAATTATTAAGAATGATAAAAGTATTTCTTTATTTTGGTAAAATTTATTCTAAACAGTCATCTGGTAGCTTTTGTGACACTTATTTTCTTGGAGATAGTTCTTGTGCCATTCAAAATCATGAACCTCCACTTTCTTCACCTAGACACTTTCATGAATACAGGTAAATAGCCAAAGAAAATTTGAGTAGGGTTTTAAAATCATTTATTCCAGAAACATGGTCATAAATTGTTTTTTTTTGTTGTTTTGTTGTTTTTTTTTCAATGTAATAATGTCGTAGCTACACAGTTTTATGACAGTTTTTTTAAATACCAAAAGAAAGTCACAAGTACTGAGTGCTGTTAACTCCATATTATATCATGAACACCCTCCTCCACCGTGAACATGCACTTTGTAGAATATACTTAGGTAGCCTGAATGTGTTGAAATTAGGTGTCATTTCTTCTACATTGGAATGTCCTGTTTTGTATATGAATGCTATTTTAAAATGGGTTTCTTTCTCAGAGTAAATATTAAGTGGAAATCAGTTGTTTCATAGGAGCATAATATAAAAATTTTATCTGTTCATTTCACTTCTAAATATTACTCATTAATACAAATATTGAAATCTAGTACATTGTATGTTTAGTAAAGAAAGTCATAAAATTATAATGTCCACTAAATAATTAGAATTTACAAATTTTTTTCTCACTTATTGGCCCAAACTTGTGTATTTTGTAACTTTAAACTAGAAATTAAAATAGGTAATGTATATGAAAGTCTAAAATCTTTGATTTCATAAGTGTGATAATGAATCAGAATACAGCCCCATTAGGAATTAGTAGATAAGTACTTAGGAGCTGTTTAAAGAACACACAGTGTTACAAACTATCTGGTAAGTGTCACAGGAAGGATTTAAATCCATGATTTTCACACAGCTCAATATAGCATTATATGCATTCCAGCAGTGAGGGGAGTATTCTATTCTAATATATCCATAAATCTCTTTGAATAAATTTCATATTTTTGTTGTCAATTATAGATAGGAAATTACTTGACTAGAAATCCTTTCTATTTTGGCCCAGATGCAGATGAATGAATAAAATCCTGAATTAGATTCTATAATCTCTTCTTCACATGAACTTTGCAAGGGTCAAATAGATAACTATCTATGGAAATAGCAGAATAGCTCAATTTTCAAAAGAGAAGAGACATAGAGAGTCCATTTTTTGTAGAGTTCTCCAAATTGAGGGTAAAATTGAATGACTTGATACTTGAGCTGAAAGGCCATGTTTCACTCAGTCTTGGTCATAGTAATAATATTCTGAATATATTTACAGCTACTTAATATAATTATAAAATCTAGAAAATGATTCTATACTCTGTTCTTGTTTATGTCTGTGTGCTTTTTAAATCAACACATACCTTTGTGACCAAATAACTTTAATATCACTCTTAGAAAGTTCACAAAGAGAGCAGATGGTAACTTCCATGTGCTTTCTCCTTAAAAACAATATGAGACATCATGAGATGTTATCATATCAGGAAATTAGATAAAAACTTCTAGGTTGCACGATTTGTATTATTTGCTAATTAAAATATCATTATTATTTCCCTAAACTTCTTGTATAAGAATTAATTATGAAATAATTCAGAAATGTTTTAAAATAAAAATGTATAAATTATGGTAATGACTTGTTGACTAGAAAGGGACTTTAAGATAATTAAGGATTCATCAGGGCAGAAACAGTGACATAGTGCTTAGAAGAGTGAACATGAGTCAGAGAGACTCTAAACAAATCTTTTCTCAGATAGAATCTAGCTGGTAAAGCCTGGGCAAGTCACTTAACCTCTGTCTACATTTATTTCTTCACCTGTAAATGAGAATAAAATGACACCTACCACATATTTTGATGAGGATCAAATGAGAAAATCTGTTGAATGATTTGTTAGGTATTATAATGATAGACCAATAAGGTTCAGTAAAAGATTCCAATTCCAATATTTCATTGATTTCAGGACACACAAACATACACACACACACATATTTTCCTTATATGAGTAGAGTTATTTAATACAATAGTATATTGGAAAGAGGTTAGGTCTTGGAATTAGAAGACTTGGATTCTGATCCCAAGACTTGATACATACTAGCTATCTGACGCTAAAAAATTATTTAACTTCACATTACTCCAACTGCAGAATAGGTGAGGAGTAATGGGTTAGATGATAAATTAGCTCCAGTGATTCTCTTCTAGGAAGAAATACAAGCCCTATGTGGTATTTAAAATCAATCTTAATCTGATTCGATACTACTTTTTCAAACTACTTTCACAGTGCTCCTTTTCATGCACTCTACATTCAACCAGTTTGATTAATCTGCTATTTCTCAACATTACATTTTTCATCTTTGTGCTTTGACACAAGTTTACTCCCATTTGTGGAATGCCCTTCCTCCTCACTTCCATGTCTCAGAATTTCTAATTTTCATGGAATTTTAGCTCAAGCACCATCCTTTTCATGAGGCCTTTACTGACTCTCTTATCTACTCTTGACTTCTCCCACCCTCAATAATCACACTGAATTTTCTTTCTACATATTTTGCATTTACTATTCCATGTTCAAATTTCCACTAATAGCACTATAGATCAGAGAATGTGTTTAATTTTTTTGTGCCTTTTGGTCTTTCCACTTCCTACTGTAGTATCTAGTATATAAAAGAACATAAATGTTAAATGAATGATCTGCACAATTACCTCATCAAATATTTGTCAAAAGGTTTTTGTTATCTATTTTAATGCTTTCATACTTAGCAACCAAAAACATTCTATAAAATCCTATCTTTTCATTATTAGTTTAGCTACAAAATTATATTTTTGAATATAAAATCATTTGTTTACACTTTATTTGTAGAGAATATCAAGTTGGATATTAAGGGAAATATGAATTTTAGATAGTACATAGTCCTTTGATTTATAATATATAGTCTATAATAATGAAGAAACAATGTATCTTGTCTTTGTTACTTACTACCTTTGTGACAGTAGATAACCCATAATTTTCTGAACTATCAATTTTCTCATTGCTATAATGGTTAGCTTTACTATATGATCTCTAAGATCCTCTCCACTTCTAAATCTAAGCTTTTTTGAGCCCCTTGAAATGTTTTGCTTGGACCATGGAAACCAGTGACATTCAGGCAAAGGGTGGAAATATAGCATCACATGAAAAAGGGCAGGCTTGAGAAGAAAGAAGCAAGCACAGGAATGGTGCAGAAACAGAGTTTTCAGAAATAAGTGACTGAGAATTGTGATTTGTAAATTAGACAAGTTATACAGAGTTAGAGATATAATGGTTCCTGGAGGTCAAGACAGGATGTCAAAATAGCAGCCAAGAACCATTTGCAACAAATTTAGGAAACAAAGCTAGCTTTTTACTCTCAAAAAGAACTTTAAATTTTCCTCCTGCTGAGTTAACAGTCAAACCTAGGGCAGGGTTAACCTGCAGGTGAGAAAATGAGTTATTTTAAGAAAATAAAAACTGAGCACACCTGGATGGAGCAGAGAAGTTAAGGTGAAAACTGATCCTAAGACAGAAAGCTTTATGCAATTACTATGTCTATATTGTCATTATTTTTCCTTAGGAAGGACTATCCTAGAGACTTTTGTATCATTACATATTAACTACTAGTCAGTTGTGGAGCAGGAATGATTGTAAGTCAGAGGGAAGATGAAAAGGAGGAAGGAAATCAGACTAGTAAAGTGAATGAAATTTCCATTTATAATAGAGAAAATACACACACACGTCTCTTGGAGTCAGTAAATAGAAGACTTAAATTGATACTTAATCTCTCATATAGCACATTTTCATTTCCCCTACCTTTATATTTATTGGGGAGTTATTGAATACATTTAGTCTACCCAGCTACAGTATGAACAGATTTTGAATTGGATTATTTTGCTTTCAGAAAGGAAATATGATGTTGTAAGTACAATTGAGGCAATCAATATGTTTCAAATAAATCCCATCCTTGTTGCCAATTGCAAATCCAGGAGAGTTTAGCCTCAGATAAATCCTGCCAAGTACAGCAATTATAAGACAGGAACTCTGGAAGTTTTCTCCTCTTCTCCTGGTTGCTTTGCAGATTCTTTATTCAGAGAGACAAAAAGAATACTGTGGAGGCTTGGAGAAATTTATACCATTTTAATGCACAGCCTTGGTGGCAAGAGCCTGCAGGATCAAATCCACTCATGAATATATCTGCATAGCCCAAGTTTACATATTAGTTCCCCAAGGCTCTAGGCTACGTCAAGTAAATCCACTTGCCTTCACTTCCAGAGTCCCATTTTCACACTTTTTCCTGCCTGCCCTACCTGATCTGCCCCCTAGTCTGGACATTTATAGGGGTATAGGACAACATTGGCATGACATCAAATTTGAGTCTTACATAAGTATCATCATATAAACAAGGGGCATAATTCTATTTAAGGATTGCACATCCAGATTAATTATATAATCATTACAATGTGAATATACAAATATAGTCCTTCCATCTAGAAAACAAAGACTAAGGGAAATTCCCATCTAGGCCAAACATCATCTACTTTACAGATTAATAGATCAAGGATTGACCATGAAGTTAAGAAGACAAAGGTTCAAGTTCTATCTCTGATACACATTGGTTGTGCATTCCAGGGCAAATCATTTAATCTACAATGCTCTAGACTATTTTCTAATGTTTTAAATTGCAGAGAAGGAGTCAGTTTGTACTGATAGAGGAAGTTCCTAACTGGGAACTCCCTGTAGCACACCAAGAAAAACATAGGTGCATCTATTTACTGAATAGCTCTTGTGAGAGCTTTCCCAATTGTATTTTAACTATGAATTGAAGTTTTCAAGTAGAGAAACCATTATTTATCCCTGTCTCTACTTTCCAACTTGTTATTCATTTCCATGACTTGGGCTCAACTAAGAGGGCTACACTATCGTTTCACTTCAACACTCAAAGGAAACTCTTTAGGGGATGAATTTAGCTAGTAATAACAAATATTTTTAAAATACTAAATATTTCTATTTGGAGTAATTAGTATTTTTTTCTTTAAGGAAAAGCTTTGTCACCACCCCTAATCCCTATACAAGGAAGAGGAGAACTTGTCTTATCAACACATATTTCAGTATAACTGTTCATACACTATATCCCTCCTCATGCAAACACAGTACACTTCCACATTTGTACATACATATACTTTACTACCTCTGGCATCAAATATTGGCAACAAAGCAATCCAAAAGAAGTGGGCTAAATATCCCAGAGTAAGAAGTCTATTTGGTCGAGGAAAAAAAAGACATTGTATTTCCAATACTGTTTTTAATGAATTCAATGGAAGGAATAGAAGAGAGCTTGTAGATTGCTGTTTGTGAAATCTTGTTGAAGGAAGGTAGTAAGTGAAGTATATTAATAATACAATTGATCATTTTGAACTTATAAAATAGAAGAATAATTACAAGAGACTTTTAAGACCCTTTTGTATATGTCTGAGGTTTTTCCTTACATGGAATATTAGAAAGAACATTGGATTTAAATGCAGGGGACTTGGGTTCAATTCCTGCCTGACAATTACTCGCTCTTTGATTATTGGCAGTGTAATTTGACCATTCTCAGGCTCCTTGTCTACAAAATGAGAAGTTTACTTATACTTGCGTGCTATTACATACTTTTAAGAAAAAATTAAATTTTTCATTGCTATACTATGATAGTATTGAGGCAAAAAATTAGCATTATTGTCAATAATACTGTTAGCAAGTATATTTATGAGTATTAATAGTGTATGAATAAAATGAAAACACAAAGTTAATAATGACCTGTCATGACTTTTTTCAGTGTGCCTATCAGCATTTTACTCTCATTTTCAATGAAAATTTGTGAACCTGAAGAATTTCTGTTCTTTCTGGGAAAACCCATGCTTCAATGATATTCCTAGGTTTGAATATTCTATAGTTTTATCTTCATCTGAGACTTTAAATTCCTTAAGGGAAGAGTCCAAACGTGACTCTGTGTGTGTGTGTGTGTGTGTGTGTGTGTGTGTGTGTGTGTGTGTGTGTGGCTATTTGTTTGTTCAGCAGAGAATGTTTTACAACTAGTTGGATATTGGTAAATTCTTGTCAAATTGAGTCATCTCAAGTTTCTTGTGGTTGTTAGAGGAGCTGAGCTCTCCATGTCCACAAAGAAACGATTCTTAGTTTCCTGGGAAAAAAATAATACCCTGATGAAATTTCCCCTCAATCACAGAGGTGACTAACCTTTGTGAAATTCCATTATTTGTAAAAAACTTATTTCTTAATGGTATTTGTTAATGCGATAATTTTTCTGTAGAGGTACAGTTATAATTGGGTATGTATTTATAAATAGTAATTTGCAATGCACTTTTAATTCTTTTAATTTAATTGAATAAGCTAGTGGGTTATTAAACTCAATGTGGCAGAAATATGTTTATACGATGACAATTTGGATGAGTTGACCCAATTCTTATACAATTCTTATAAATTTCAATCTCTATTGCTATTGCTATATGACAGCCATGCTAATTCACAATTATATCATTTTAGGGTGTAGGGGGAAAGCATACTCAAGACTCTCAGCTACCATTGAATAGCTTTCCAAGTCAACATCACTGTTGCCAAATCCTATCTCATGAAGGAAGAGACAATAGACAACCTTACTCATTTCTGGCACTTTTGAACATCTAAGTAGGAGGAAAAGTTCGATGCCTTGAGAGTTTGCCACTTAAATACTTGTCTTCATGAATTTATGTTCTATGGTCTTTTTGGATGAGGTATGCCTTTATTGCTGAGAAACTCACTGTGTTCTCCTTATATTGCCAAAATTATGGTTTGACAAATGTTTTTATTTGCTTGTTTGTATTAGTATTTTTAGGGTATTCTGTAGTATGGCTATGAATTAAATACTTTTGTCTTAATAAAAATGTTCTTCAAGATTGTCAAGAAATTCATTCTGCTCTCTGTTTTCAGATTTCTTCTATCTATGTCTGCCTATTTGTTTTCTAATCTAAGTTTCTTCCATATTAACTTCCAATTATCCCAGCTGTTTTTATCAAAGAGGGAGTTTTTATCCCAATGGCTGGACTCTTTGCATTTATCAAACAGCAGATTACTATAATCATCTCCTGCTTTTACACCTAGTCTATTCCACTGGTCCACTGCTTTATTTCTTAGCCAATACCAAACAATACCAAACACTGCCTATTTGTTTTCAATTGTGCATATTTTTCTACAATTAGGGTAGTTCCCTGTTAGCAGTTTGCTGCAAAGGCCCAGGCTTTCAGAGTATTTCAGAGACTTTCTGGTATACTGAATTATACCACTGACTTAAGTCTTAAACTCATCCTGTGTGGAAACTTTGACTTTTTATTTCCAAGGAAACCTTAACAAATGTAGGAAAACTGGGTTTGTGTTTTAGGGTTCCTAATTTAGAAGGTACTACTAAGACTGTCCATCTTTCAACATTGTGCAGAAATGAATGTACTCAGAATCTAATCAGCAGAGATAATTAGTTTAAATAGGAAGCTACTAGATAGACTAAAATGAGCTCCTCCAGTTGTTCTCTTTACCTCCCCAGGGTAGGACATTTTCATTAGGTCTGAGGGTTTCTCATTTCATTTTTCTCTGGAGGTATTCTCCATCCAACTCCAAACTGAGGGTTTGCTTTGTATTATGGCCTTTTTTAGTTAAAGATACTTTTTTGAAGTTTCAGAAATCCTATTAATACCTCTATTTCTGAACTTTTGTTTCCCATAATCTCTTCACTTATTTCTAAATTTTTTACACTACTTCCCTGGCACTTTTCATTTAATATTTTGGTTGTTGATTTCTTTCTTACTTGGACCCTAAAGCAAATGTCTTCCCAACTTGGTTAGTTTTTTTATTCCCAATGCTATTGTCATTGTTGATCTTGTTTGTTTGTTTTTGCTGTTGGATTTGTTTAGTCATTCTCAGTCATGTCTTATTCTTCATGATTTCATTTGGCATTTTCTTGGCAGAGAAACTGGACTGGTTTGCCATTTCCTTCTCCAACTCATCTTGCAGATGAAGACTGCGACAAACTCAATGACTTGCTCATGTCACACAGATAGTGAGAGTCTGAGTTCAGATTTGAACTCATAAAGAGGAGCCACCCTCATAAAGAGGAGCCACCCTGATGAACCATTAGGTAATGATCAATACCCCATCAATACCCCCAGCTTCATGGTTCCATCCCTTTTTTCTAGTTAAATCCTTAGTCCTTTTCTGTTTCGTTCCTGCTCAAAGCAAAGGAACTCCCAGTCTCAAACAGAGAGAAACCATGTCTGTATTTTGAAATGCCTCCATTTAAATAAAAAGATTAGTGATTCACTAATCTGAGATTCACACATTAGCTTAGGCGATTAGGGGAAATTCATGTCTAATATTAATGATAAATTACAAAAATATAAGGAATACAGCTTAGACATCATTCTTTTTGATGTTTAATTTTTGGTTCCAAGTATTCCAGGGGCAGAGCTGAAGAGAAAGAACCTAGAGAGCAACAGTTATATCTGCAAGTTATATCCTTTCTATTATAGAAACTGTCCCAGGTTTATGTACATATAAAATTAAGTATATAAATAAGCTATATTTCAATGATCTAGGTCTACTTCCCTCCCAGATGCTTTTCTTGGGGGGTGGGGAGGAGTTATTTGGGCTCTGGGATATTCAGAAAATTGAAGCCAATTTTCTTTTATATTTACTTAAATCAGTTTTCTAGTTCCATAGGTGAATAATATCAGGCTTTTAGGCCCTGAAGATTTTTTAATGTCATGCATTTCAATGGGAAAATAGAATGATTAAGATAGAAAAAATAATCTCTTACTTCCTGTTGATAGGAATTATAGATTACTATTTCTAAAATTGCAAAATGTTCATTCATCTGGGACCAAAGGTATTACAGACTGGAAAAGTGAGTTTGATGGATAAATCAAGGAATACCTGGAGGAAAAATAGATAACATTTTACATACAGGGATCATACTTTTGATCATGAGAAAATGCATTGGAAGCTAAACACATCTTTTGAAGGAATAAAGTGGAACTTAATTGGGAGCTGAAGGGAGACTCAAAACATTGTCACAGCATTTACAAAAGAATTAGGTTTGTGGAAGTTCTTTGAAAAGAGGAAACAAAGACATGAAACTAAAATATAATGTCCATTGGTTGGTAGCAAGGTGGGATCATAGCCTCTATAAAAAAATAAACAAAATTGTCTGAAAAATATTATGCATTTTGTCATTGAATGAATTATAATATTTAGACTCTTTCTTCATTGAGTTTCATATGCTAATAGGAGATTCACATATTAGTGAATTACAAAGATGCATTTTTTGCAAATGAGATTATTCAAAATGAAATCCAGAAAAAAATCATGCCTATTTACATATACTCATGTTTCTGTCTGTTTATATATATATATATGAATACAGATTATCTATATATGCATAAACCTATATTTATCTAGTATCTATATTCATCTAAGCACATAAACTATATAGATATATAAATGTATACATATTTGTCTATTTGAACACATAACCAGCACAGACTAGAAATATAGATTATAGAGATAAATACACATATAGACACATTTATATAGACAGATACATTTATAAATATTTGTATATATATATCCATACACAAAACATGTATATGTACAAAAATACATTTCCTGAGGCTATATATGTATGTTTTCACACACACACACACACACACACACACACACACACACACATACACACACACCCTAGATTATTTTGAGGAATAGAATGATGAGATGAAACTAGAACTATGAAAAAAAAATCAGCTTTGATAATGTTCTAGAAAACCCCAAATATCAATAAAATGTCAGCACCAATGTTAATATACTAATGTCATGGAATGTCATTATTTCAAATAAATCAAAATTGTAGGTAACCCAAAGCAAAATCGAAATATTTCATGATGAGCTTAAGAAGTCTGCTACATATTACCAAGTCAGTACACTCAATTTAGAAAGTTCTTAACTTTCTTAACTTTATTTTGAACCCTTTTGTTTGTGCTACACTGTATATATAATGTAAATTCTCTGGTTCTAGTCTACTTAATCTTTTGTAAAAAGTTCTCTAAATATAATATATGTGATTTTATAAATAATTTTTGTAGAAATTGCCTAAAAATCAAAGATATTCTTAAAAGTATTCTCCAGTTATATGAAAAGAGACATAAAATTGGACAAAGTATAAATTCATATTCTTTCAAAATTAAATAGACCAATGATCTGAATTCATTACATTGCCTGCATCTTCTATGTAGCAGATTTAGGAATATATAGACAACTGTGCATATTTGGTACAAGAGTTTTTCATTCCAATGAGGACTCAGTGGGAGAGAAAGAAATTTTTGGTAAATAAAAAAGTTTTTTTTAAATAATTTAATTACTTTTAAATTATAACATTAAAAAAATATTCCAGGCTATTACAAAAAAAAGAAATTAAAAGGAATAAATGGTTAATAAGGGAAAGAAGTATTAAGACTTATGCCAGTGGAGGAAATAACTGAACTGATAAAATCACAGATTCATCAAAATATCAATGGATGCAAGTTCTTTAGTATCTAGTAGTAATAAGCATTAGAAAACAATCTAGAAGAGTTTTGAGTATTTATTTATATTATCTTTAACAGCAATCTTACTGGTTCAACCAAGCAAAGTGAGAACATGAAAGACCTAGTCAAAGTCCCTGTCTATTTCTCAAAATAGCTTAGGAGAAAGGTCTGACTGTCATAAAGGTTTCTTGTTTTGTTTTATTTTAGAGACAGGTTTAATCACACAATAAGATCCCAGAATTCCCTGCATTTTAATTTCTGCTCTGATACTGTCTTCTTTGATGGAATTGAAACATTTATAAATAGTTTTTGACTTTCATCTTTTTAAGATTTTGGAACTTGGAATAAACCTTCACGATTAACTTGTATGATTTTGGAGTTTTGATGGTTTGGTTCTTTTTCCCTTACATAATAGGCCTTCCTAGATATAGATCACAACATCAAAATTTCAAATTAGAAAATAAAAAGTAATAAGCAGATGACCCATTTTCTAAAAGTTTTATGGGAAGGAAAATTGGAAATCTTAGTGGTAAATTGTACATGTTAAAGAAGAAGAGGCTCAAAAAACTCCAGTCTAAGGATGTGAAGAGAATAATAGAAATAATTTTATTTTTGATATAATGATGTTTTACAAGATGATCATGACATCAGGAAAGTGTTGCCCTGACAATCAAGTGAGCTGGATTTGAGTGAGGGAATGCTGTGCTTAGTCACCATTCTCACTTTCTCCTCTGGAGCCACCTGGGTACAGGAACCAGACAAGGATAGGAACTGCCTGGAGATGGTCCAGGATGTAAGGCAATTAGGATTAAATGACTTGATTTAGGACACATAGCTAGTAAGTATCTGAGGCTGGATTTGAACTCAGATCCTCTCGACTTCCAGGTCACCACTCTACCCACTATGCCATGCAGCATTCAACTATCTGACTTAACTAACAAAACAATTGATTAGATCCCTTATCCATATTCTATAGAACTCACACAAACTCACTTGATCAAAAAAAAAAAAGGAAGACCACTTACAAAATCTAAACTCATTTAAAAATATACATCAGTGCTCAAGCTATTGCAAATTTATTCAGCAGCAACTGAGAGTTACTAAGCAATCATTTAAACTAAATGGAAACTACTATTTTATTCAAACTGCATTTTAAATGTCTACTTTTTTATGCAAACCATTTTGAATGACTTTATGACTGAATGAATTAGAAGTTATCCAATGAAAAATAATATTAAGTTAAATTATTCCTGGGCCAGTAAAAAGGTAGGTATATCTATTTTACAAAATATAGAAATGAAAAAAATTGAAAGCTAATATTACTTCTAATAATAGCTAAAATTTGCATAGGATTACTCTGTATATAAGTATACACATATGCATATACATATATATATATATATATATATATATAGAGAGAGAGAGAGAGAGAGAAAGAGAGAAATATAGATTAAGAGACATGTGCTGTTTCAAACAACCAGTATATACCAAAGGTAGACCTTGTTTTTGATAAAATTTCTTTATCTACTATCTATATCTAATATAGCTATATTTGTATTTTATATGTATATTAAACATGAATGACTCATGTACATGTATGCATATAATATATTGTACCCTTATTTATATGCCATTTAAATATATAATTCAGAGATAGTATATATTTATGGCAACAGATAGACCAATATAATAAAAATATTGTATAATAAAAGTTTTATAAAAATAAAATATTCTATTTCTTATATCCTGCATTTTACTATATTTTATCTTGTCTATATTACATAAACATATACATATAACATATATTATGAAACTATTATATTGCATGTAAGTATATTTATGATCTAAATATATTTATATAGATAAAATCAATTTTAAATTTACTATATGATATGCTAAATAATAAATACATATGAAACTACCTATGTAGAAAATATATACATATATATATATATTATATATATAATATTCCAAAGACATAGGGATATACCACTTAGATATAAGAATATAGATAGAGATTTTTGTATATATAATGGGAAAAGAGTTTCTGACTAAACCTAGATAGACATGTGTTCAAGTATTGCCCCTGATATATACTGACTGATACTGCATAAGTCATTAAATCTTCCAGTGCTCTAAGCAGCTGCAAAAGACAATAAATTGAAGAGAAAGATAGTGATAATCTGCATTAACAGAAGGAAATAGCTACTCATTCAGTGGATAGCATCTCCAATGCAATCAATTGTTGAGTCTCTTTACATAAGTAGAGAATAGGATGTAACGTTTTTTACCTTGGAGAAACCCCTCAGTTCCTATACTGCTGTTCAATTTCTTAAGGCCTTAATTTTATAAATATTACTAAGAAGCTTAATTGTCTTTGTTCTATTTTTATCACTGAAATCAAATTCAGTATAGAGAACTGGGCTTTGAATCAGGAAGATCTGAGTTCAAATTTGATCTCAGATCTTTACTAATTGTCTGGCCTGTGGCAGGTCACTTAGGTCTCTCTGCCTCAGTGTCCTCAACTGCAAAATGGTAGTATTACTATCACTTACCTCCTTTGGTATTTATGACAATCTAATAATAATTTTGACATGCTTTGGCACAGTACCAGGATATAATATTACATAAATGTTAACTATTTTAATATTGTTATTGCTTATTCAAAGTGTATTTTATTGCTGTTCTTTGTCATTGGGATGTTATTGCTTTCTGTTCATTCACACAAAATTAATAGTTGACACAGTAGATAGAGCACTAGATTTGGAGTCAGGAAGACAGAAGTCTGAATCCAGCCTTAGACACTTGACTCTTACTAGCTGTGATTGTCTCACATCTGGGGTAATCTCCGGTTGTCTTGATCCATATCTGGTCACTGGAACCAGTTTGGCTCTGGAGGAGGAAATGAGGTTGGTGACTCAGCACAGTACCCCCTCCCTCAAATCCAATTCAAGTGCTTGTCATGGAATCACCCCCCCTGGCATTGTGGTCTTCTTTGAGAACAAAAGACAATCATCATCACAAAGTCCAACCAAACCTAGGTTCAGAATGACCTATTCTATAATATAATCATGACACTCTACTAAACAGAGATTTCAAGAGACATGTGGAATCCTCAGTATTTACTTTACTGAGTTCTCCTATCCAGGCAAAAACATAACTTGAGGAATGAAAGAGATATTTTCATTTCTGTTCCCTACATGTTAGTGATCACAGTTTTACTAATTTGATTACTCAAAGAGCATATCTAAGAATACATTTTTTTTCACTGCGACATTCTAAGGACATTTCTAGTCTTTAAACTCTTTTTCGATTGCTACTAAGGGAATATGAAGCCATAATGATTTATTGAGAATAATAAGCATAAACTGAAAAGGAGAACAAATACTGCGATATTCTTGAGAGAATTAACAAATTCAGCAAAGTAGCAATTTATAAAATAAACCCACACAAATGATCAACATTTTTATATAGGTACAACAAAGCTCAAGAGCAAGAGAAAGAGAAAATCCATTTAAAATAACTATAGACAGCATTAAATATTAGGGAATCTAACTCCCAAGAAAAACCCAGAAACTGTAGAAATACAGTTATAAAACATTATTCAGCCAAATAATGTCAGATCTAAGTAACTGGAAAAATGTCAAATCCTCATGGCTAAGTCAAGCTAATATAATAAAAATGACAATTCTAACCAAATTAAATTACTTAATCAGTGCCATACTAATCAAACTACTAAATAACAACTTTAACAAGCCAGAAAAAAAATAGTAACAAAATTTATCTAGAATATCAAAGGGCAAGAATAGCAAGGGAACTGATGAAAAAAATGTAAAAGAAGGAGGCCTAGCTCTACCAGATCTGAAACTATACTATTAAGCAACAGTCATCAAAACTGTCTTTTACTGGATAAGAAATAGATCAATGGATCAGTGGATTAGTATAGGTTCAAAAGAAACTGAGATAAATGACTACAGCAATCTACTATTTGAAATACCCAAAGACATCAGCTTTGGGGAAGAGAACTCACTATTTTACGAAAAATTCAGGGGAAAACTGGAAAATAATGTGGCAAAAACTAGGCATAGAGCAACATCTCACACCTTATTCCAAAACAAGGTCAAAATGGGTACAGGATTTAGACATAAAGAGCAATAGCACAGGAAAATTGATAAACCAAAAAATACTTTATCTGATCTATAGAAAAGGAATAAATTTATGACCAAACAAGAATTAGAGAAAATTATGAACTGCAAAATGAATGATTTTTGAGTATATTAAATTAAAAATTTTGGCACTAATAAAATCAATGCCACCAAAATTAGAAGGAAAACATAAGACTGGGAAGTAATTTTCACAACTTTGCATTCTGAAAAAGGTCCCATTTCTAAAAATATATAAAAAATTGCATCAAATTAATAAGGTCACAAGTCATTCCTCAATTTATAAATACTCAAACGATATGAAGAGGGGCGGCTAGGTAGCACAGTGGATAGAGCACTGGCCCTGGAGTCAGGAGTACCTAAGTTCAAATCCAGCCTCAGACACTTAATAATTAACTAGTTGTGCGGCCTTGGGCAAGCCACTTAACCCCATTTGCCTTGCAAAAATCTAAAAAAAAAAGATATGAACAGATAGCTTTCAAAAAAAATTAAAGCTATATATAATCAAAGGAAAAATGCTCCAAATTGATATGCAGAAGCAGTTTACAGATGAAGAAATCAAAGTGATCCATAATTATATGTAAAATTGCTCTAAATCATTACTTATTAGAGGAATTCAAATTAAAGCATCTCTGAGGTACCACCTCACACCTCTCAGACTGGCCAATATGATCAGAAGTGATAATGGTCAATGTTGGAAGGACTGTTGGAAATTTGGGACACAAATACACTGTTGGTGGAGCTGTCAACTCATTCAACTTTTGTGGAGAACAATTTGGATTTACACCCAAAGGTCAATATAAATGTTCATACCCTTTGATCTAGCAATACCACTACTGGGTCTATACCCTGAAGACATCATGATAAAAGGATAAAAATATCAGTTGTAGAAAAATATTCCTAGCAGCCTTGTTTGTGGTGGCAAAGAATTGGAAATTGAGTGAATGTCCATCAATTATGGCTGAACAAATTGTGGTATATGTACATTATGAAACATTATTATTCTATTAGAAACCAGGAGAATTGGAATTCAGAGAAGCCTGTAAGGATGTGCATGAACTGATGCTGAGTGAGATGAGCAGAACCAGAAGAACACTGTATCCATAACAGCAACATGGGGTTTATGATAAATCTTAATAGACTTGCTCATTCCATCAGTGCAATAATCAGGGAAAATTTGGGGGTTTCCGAGATGGAGAATACCATCTGTATCCAGAGAAAGAACTGTGGGGTTTGAACAAAGCCTAAAGATGATTACCTTTAAATAAAAATAAAAATGTTATCTTGTAATATAATTTTGCTATGTCTTATATTTTATTTTTTTCCTTAAGGATGTGATTTCTTTCTCAACACATTCAACTTAATCATGGCATAGCATGGAAACAATGTAAAGATTAATAGACTGCCTTCTATGGGGGTGGGGGAGGGAAGCAAGATTAGAGGAAAAAATGTAAAATCCAACAATAAATAAATTTAAAAGTTTAAACAATGCTCCAAATCAGTATTGATTAGAGAAATGAAAATTAAACCAAAATGAAGTATCACCTCACACTTATCAGACTGACCAAAATGAGAAAAAAAGAAAACAGATCAATGTTGGAGAGGTTATGGGAGGATTTGGACATTGATGAATTGCTGGTAGAGTTGTGAATGTTTCCAGCCTTCCTGGGGAGCAATATAGAACTATGCCCAAAGAGCAATAAAACTATTCATGCACTTTGATTAGCAATTCCAATTCTAGGTCTCTATCCAGAAGAAATTAGAAGAAAGGGACAATTCCTACACAATCATAGCAGCTCTTTTCGTATTAGCAAATAATGGACTCTGAGGGAATGGCCATCAATTGGGGAATGGCTAAACAATTATGGTACATGAATACAATAGAATACTATTGTTCCATAGTCCTACTCTAGAGAAGCATGGAATGAGTTAGGGCATCTGATGCTGAGCTAAGGGAGTAGAACCAAGCGAACAATGTACAATTTAGCAACATTGTGAACTGAACAACCTTGACTGAAGCAGCTTCAGAGAGCTTCATCAATTCAGAGAGCTTGGACAACTGTATTAGATCAGCTATGGAGGATGTTACCACCACCCATCAGAAGAAAAACAAAACAAAACAAAATACACACACACTCAATAGTAACAAAAACCAACCCTTCAGAATCTGATGAATACTTGATAAAAATCATCTCTTATGTATCTCTTTCCCTAAATCCTAATTCCACATACTGAAAATAACTAATCTGTAAACATCTTTATCAAAAATATGCATGTACAATCCTAATTGACTGTTTACTGCTGAGGGGGGTTGGGAAGGGAGGGTGGAAGGAATTTTGTAACTTAAAAATATACATGCACATATGGATGGAAGTAGATATTTTTTTTTAAAAAAGAAGACAGTAATAATTGCATTTACCAATTCAAAGGTAGCATACCTGACCTAAAAGAGTTAGGATTAATATTTATCTAAATATGCAACATTTTAAAAGATAGGATTAATAGCAATATATCTCTTTCCAAGAAAATTGCATTTTTAGTTACATAAAAGGTTTATCCTCTTCCTTGTCAGTGGAGATAAAGCCTGAAATCTAAAAACAAATCAGATAAAAGAAAATCTATGCCTGAATATAGTCATACTTATATGAAGATTTATGGTTGAGCAGGACAAGACCCTATTAAATTTTTATACATATATAAGATAGATATTAGATAGATATAGACATAGATATATAAATACATATATATTATACAATGCTATATGATTATGCCTACAAACATATAATGCTTACAAACAGAGTGTATACTGTTGAAAACCCAGCAATGTTTCCTGAATATGGTGGATGTACATTTTTGGAATATATAAATAATCTGTATTGATGGAAAAGAATAGTTCAGTACTGATGAATATTTAAAAGGATGTCATATGTTAACTAGCAATGGCTTCTTTGGGGGGCGTAATTTTAACAGAAAAATCTAAATTCCTATCATTATCTTATGCATTTGAACTTTCTCATTCATTCAATAAATTGTTTTCTACATGGGTGTTAAAAGCCTGAGAGACACGTAAAGGTCACTGAGTACTTATGCTCTGGGGCAGCAGGGGAAAAGGCTATTCAATATTTTTTTAAGGTGTTGAATGAAAAAGAGGGAAATATTCCAAGTTTCTTTTTTTTTAGGAACGTAGATTCTACCAGAACCATAAATGTAATGATATTTTTTATATTAGGCCTAAAACATCCCTCTTTCCACTGTAAAATTTATCCCCATCATTACCATCTTTTCATATCATTCTTCTTTTATGATATCCTTTCTACAATCTCACTGTACATTCTACTTGTGTAAATCTCTGCTCTGGTATTGGAGGCCAATTGAACTCTCTATTCAATGATGTAGTTATACTCAATACCTTTCATGTTACTGCTTAGGGAAATGTATATATACAGGCTCTGCATAAATTATAGCAGATAGTATTATTATACAATAATCTTCAATAATCTCAAGAGTCATAAGATGTCTCAAAAAGGTGCTTCATATATTATTTATTTTTAACACTGAGTTCCAAAATCTCTCCCTTCTTCACCTTTCCACCAAACACTCCTCATTGAGAGGAAAAAATACAATATAAGATGTACATTTTCAATCATGCAAAACATTTCCATATTAGTCATGTTGCAAAAGAAAATATGGATCACAAAAAATACCCAAGAAAAGTAAAGAAAGTTTAAGAAAAGTAAGGAAAGTTTCCATTCGTACTCATATTCCATCAGTTCTTTATCTGGGAATAGATTGCATTTTTCATTATGATTCCTTCAGAGCTGTCTTAGATCATTGCATTGCAGAAAATAGCTAAATTCTTCACAGTTGTTCATTTTAAAATATTTGGTTCTTAATGCACAGTACATTTCACTTCACATCAGCATATATAAGTCTTTCCAGGTTTTTATGAGACCATCCTGCTCTTGATTTCCTATAGCATAAGAGTATTCCTTCATAATCACATACCACCGTTTGCTCAGCCCTTCTCCAGTTAATAGGCATCCCCTCATTTTCCAATTCTTTGTCATCAGAAAAGAGCTCTTATACATATTTCTGTACCTATAGCTACTTTTCTTTTTATTTTTGTCCTTTCTTTAGGATATATACCTGATAATAATATTGCTAGTTGCAAGGTTATGCATGGTCTTTTAGGTCTTAGGTCATAGTTTCTCATTATTCTACAGAGTGGTTGAATCAGTTCATAACTGCACTGATACTCATTAATTTCTCAATTTTTTCCACATCATGCCAACATTTGTCATTTTCCTTTTCTGTTCTGTTAAGCAACATAATGGGTTTGAGGTAGTACCTCAGAAATGTTTTAATTTGCATTTTCACCAATCAATATTGAATTAAAGCCTTTTTTTCAAATGACTCTGGACTTTGATTACTTCATTTGAAAATTTTGTTCATTTACCAATTGGGAAATAGTTGTTTGTTTGTTTGTTTGTAGTTACAATTTCTAACTGTATTACCCTCCACCCTAGTTCCCCTCTCCTCATTTATTCTATTCTCTGTCCTTTCACCATATCCTGCCTGTAGTCCTTCTCACTACTCCCTCTCCCAATGTACTCTCTTTTCTATCATCTCCCCTTGCTTCTCTTATCTTTTTTCCCCTCCAACTTTTCCGTAGGATAAATTTCTATACACAATTTTGCATATTATTTACTCTTTGAGCTGGTCCTGATGAGAGTAAGGTTCACTTACTCACCATCACTTGTCCCCCTCTCCTCTCCATTGTAAAAGCTTTTCTTGCCTCTTTTATGAGATAATTTATCCCAATGATACCTATCCCTTTCCTTTTCTCCCAGTACATTTTCTCTTTCACAACTTAAATTTGTTTTTTAAATAGCATCCCCACCTATTCAATTCATACTTATAACCTCTAAATATCTGAGTTCCTTCTAGAAACCCTAGTAGTGAGAATGTCCATATACCTTACTGGTATTATCTTTCCACGTGGAATGTAAAGAGTTTAATCTTATTAAGTCCCTTATGACTTACATTTCCTGTTTATTATGTTTCTCTTGAGACTTCTATTTGAAGAGTAAATTTTCTATTCAGCTCAGGTCTTTTCCTCAGGAAAATTTGAAAGTCCTCTATTTCATAGAATGCCCATCTTTTCCCCTGAAAGAGTAATCTCAATATTCCTGGTTACTGATTCTTGATTGTAATCTAAGCTTTTTGCCTTCTGAAATATCATTTCTCAAACACTCTGATTTATTCATGTAGAAGCTGCTAAATCTTTTGCTATGCTGACTGCTTCTTTCTGGTAGCTTACAGTATTTTCTCCTTGACTTGAAAGATCTCAAATTTATCTATGATATTTGTAGAAGTTCTCATTTTGGGATCTCTTTCAGGAGGTGATTAGGTGAATGCTAATAATTTCTATTTTCCCCTTTGGTTCTAGAATATCAGGGGAGTTTACCTTGATAATTTCTAGAAAGAAGATTTTAAAGAGGGTTTTTTGATCATAGCTTTCAGGTAGTTCAATAATTTTTAAATTATCTGTTCTGAATCTCTTTTCCAGGTCAGGTGTTTTTTATCACATGAGATATTTAATATTGTCTTCTATTTTTTTTATTCCTTTGGCTTTGTTTTATAGTTTCTTGATTTATCACATAGACATTAGCTTCCATTTGCTCAATTCTAATTTCTAAAAAGTTATTTTTTTCAGTGAACTTTTGTACCTCCTTTTCATTTGATTAATTCTTCTTTTTAAGGCCTGCATTTTCTTCTTCAGTCAGTTTTTGTGCCTTTTTTTTCATTAGCCAATTATGATTTTCAAGGTACTGTTCTCCCATTAACTTTTTAACTTTCTTTTACCATTTGGCTTTGTCTCTTTTTAAGGTGCTAGTTTCTTCAGTATTGATATTGATGTGTTGCTGGTGGAGTTGTGAAGTAATCCAAGCATTCTAGAAATCAATATCAAACTATGCCCAAAAAAGCAATTAAAATGTTCATTCCCTTTGACCCAGCAATTCCAATTCTAGGTCAATATCCAGAATAAATCATACAAAATGGGACAAGTTCCTCATGTTCCAAAGTATTCATAGCAGTGCTTTTTATAGTGGCAAAGAATTGGAAATTAAGGGGATGTCCACCAATTCATATATAGATAAACAAGTTATGTACATGAGTACTATGGAATATTATTGTTCTATAGGAAACCATAAATAGTCAGACTCTAGTGAAGCATGGAATGAGTTACATGATCTAATGCTACATGAAGGGAGCAGAACCAAGAGAACAATGTACACATTAGCAATAGCATTGTGAGATCCAACCTTGTTGGAAGCAGATCTTCCTAACAGTTCATAGTGCTAGGACAACCACATTAGACTGGCTATGGACAATGCTATCCTCATCCAGGGGAAGAAAAACAAAACAAAACAAAAAAAAATAAATAAAAATCCCTTCATAATCTGATGAACACTTTATAAAAAATACCTTTTATGTATCTCTTTCCTTTAATCCTAATTCCTCCTACCAAAAATGACTAATCTGCAAACATGTTTATCAAAAATATGTATGTACAATGTTAATCTGATTAATCACCACTGAGGGACGGGCATGGGAAGGGAAGGTAGAAGGAAATTTTGTAATATACAAATACATATGCATGAATGCTAAAAATATTTCATATCATGTATTTGTCAAAATAAAATATCAATTAAAAAGAAATATCTCAATGGAAAAACAACTGAATTGGAAAATGTAGATATATATTCATTAATGTGTGTCTTTGTGTTTATATGTTTCTCTTTGTGTGTGTGTGTGTGTGTGTGTGTGTGTTTGTGTGTCCTTTACCAAGTCGGTAACTTGTTTTTCATGTTTTTTTGAATCTCATTTCTCTTCCAAATTTTTGTTCTACCTCTCTTACTCAAAATTCTTTTTTAAGTTCTCCCTTGGTCAAAGATCAATTCAAATTCTTTTTGGAAGCTTTGGATGTTAAAACTTTGACTTTGTTATCCCCTTCTAAGTATGTGACTTTATCTTCCTTGTCACCATAGTAATTTCCATGGTCATATTATTTTATGTTGCTTGCTCATTTTTCCAGCATAATACTTGATTTTAATTCTGTTGAAGTGAGACTCTTTCCAGGGTTGTGGCACACTCTCCCAATCTTCTGAGATGTTGTGCAGTTGTTTTCAGAGATACTTCTAGGGACTTGTAAGATTTCTGTTCTTCCAAAGTGTTAGGATCTCAAGAGAGATGTCTTACTCTTCTTCTGGCTGGGACTCTGGTCTTTTAAGTGAACACAAATATGCTTTTCTCACCTGTATCTGTAAGGAGCACTCTGCTGCATGCTCTGATAGTGGTAATGCTGAAGACTGAAACCCAGATCTGAGTCCTGCAAGTAAAATCAGTGTTAGTTAAAGAGAGCAAAGAAGTAATCACTTTCTGACCAGTGTTTCAACCCCCTCTGCATCTGTGGTCTGAGAACTCCAGGAGCAACCACTTCAGCTACTGATACTTTTCAGTCTCATGGCCTGCTCCTGGTTAGATAAGACTCAACTCAGTGCTGGACTGTCTGCTTGAAATAGAGTAAATATTAGTCAGAGAAATGTTATCCCAATCATTATTTTATTATGTGCTGGTCTTGCTTATCCTGTAGGTGTCTGATTTTTACTCCATTGATATCTAGATAACTCCCATTGTAGGTCACCTGTAAACTCACCCAGGCTATTACACCAGGAGGTGACCTGAGATGAAAATGCCCAATGCCTTCCCCAAACTCAGTTCAAAGGCTAACCCACAGAAAATGGGGGGGGGGCTGAGATGCAGTTCCACTGAGATAATGGTAATTGACTCAAGTCCTTCCTCTAATTCCTCCCCTATGTACACCTGTCCTGCTCCCATGCTCATATATATATATATATATATATATATATATATATATATATATGTATATATGTATATATATATATACATATATACATATATATATATATATATATATATATATATATATATATACCTTATACCCTGCTGATTGCTCCTCTTATCAGCCCAGTTGCAAGCATGATCTTTATGCAACTCTCTCCCTAAGATCCTTACCCTTACCCTTTGATGGCTATTGGTTGCTATAATCAGCACAGATGCAAACATCTTACAACTATCCCTAATTTTTCTTCTTTATGCTACTCTCCCTCTCCATGCTACTTATCTCCTGCTGGCAGCTGCTACTGCTGCTGCTAATCCCCTCAGGCCAACAGTCTCTTCCAACTGCCTTTACTGCCTTTCTTTTTTCTCTTCCTTAGCTTCTTCTAACCACAGTACTTTGTAATAAAGCTTTTTTTGTCCCTTAATATTTCTGGGTAAAGAACCAGTCTTTTGTGAATTCATTCACACATTCTCCAACCTGAAATATTTTCCCTTCATTAGTCTTTCACCTTAGTGCCACAGACCTTTTCTGCTGACCTACTAAGTTTTCTTTGGCATTTATGAGTTGAAAGTTCTAGAAATTACCATTGCTATCAAAGATTCAGTCACTCGAAGGACTGCTCCTGTTAGGTTCTGATCTATGTTAGAACAGCCTCTGCTGGATCATACTCCACTTTTCTTACTCCGACCTTCAGATTTTGTTACTGACCTTCTAAATTGTCTTGGATTAGAAAATTGTTTCACTTCATCTTTTTGTGGGTTCTGCCACTTGAATTTGATTGGAGTCATTATTTAAATGTATTTATAAGGGTCTGGGGAAGAGGTGAGGCAAATCCTTGCCTTTAATCTTCCATCTTGGCTCTGTCCTCCAGAAAAGCAAATTAATTTATTTTCAATGAATTTTATTTTCCTTAAAAATATACTTACAAATTTCTTCAGCACATATAAAATTAAAGAATATATTCAACTAAGTGAGAGTAAACAACTACAATTGAGCCTCATCTTTGAAGAGGTTCAAGAGTTTTAACTGATTTTATACACATATACATAGATACACACATTACTCCAGATAAATTCCACATTTATCTGGGTTAAAAACAATGTTTAGATAGCACTTATAGGGATAACTCTGAATTGCTCCAGAATAACCCTGACTTAGGAAGATGAGATGAAATCTGATCTCAGATACTATCTCTATGACCCTGTGCAAGTCACTTCACCCGATTTGTATCAATATCCTCATCTGTAAAATACAGTGGAGAAGGAAAGAGCAGACCACTACAGTATCTTTGCCACAGAGTCAGACAGGACTGCACAACAAAATGCTTCACTGGTCTTTACAAAGATTTGTATCTTATAATCTCCTCTTCCTGCTAGAAAAAGATACACTAACTCCTCTTCTAACTTGTTAATACCATGCTGGTAATAACCACCTAACAAGGCTTCTTTGAGACGTGTCTTCTGCGTCTAAAGCTTTTGATGCGCCCCTTTCATTCTTATATATGTATTTTTGCACCTATTTGACCTACTTGCCACTGAAGTTTTACCTCCATTTAGCTCCAGATGTTGGCTGAGCTGATGTTTTGATCCAAAAACCCCCAGTCAGGGTTCTATGCTGCCAATATAACAACTTTGCCATAGTTGATGAGTGTCTTACAAAAATGAAGCAACACTGTAGTTATCCAAAACAATTGCAATAAATATCTTGCAATTCTCCCTAAACCATTTAGGTTTAGACATTATATATATATATATATATATATATATATATATATATATATAAATTTGACAAGTGAATAGAGATTATAGATTTTATACACACACACACACACACACACACACACACACACACACACATATATATATATATATATATATATATATATATATATAAATTTTCCAAGGGAATAGAGAGATATTTTGAAATGTCTTTATAAGCATGTATTGGCTAAAAAAAAACATATTGCCTGGACAAGGACAAGTGTAATGATTCAAACAATTTATAAACACATTTACATTTCAAACTTGCAAAAATTGTAACAGAATCAAAAGAATTTTCTCCATATTAAAATTTTTAATCAGAATTAATTAGAATTTGTCAATTATACGTAAAGTTCTATGTTCCATATTCTCTCTCTCTCTCTCTCTCTCTCTCTCTATATATATATATATATATATATATATATATATGTAATATATTCACATATGATATATAAATATTTTTTTCGAAGTGTTGCTTTTTCAAAGATTGAGAGAGAGAAAATGAACAAAGCAATCCTCTGTCTTAAATGACCTTTGGTCTACCCTGTTAAGAGTTCTGTTTGTGTTTTTTTTTTCACAATGATTTTTTCCCCTTGTTTTCCTGTGCATTCTTTTCAGGGCCATTACAGATTGTCAAAATGATTGAACCTGCAGTTTCCTTGCTTACAAGTGATTCCCATATGAAAGAATCCTCTCTCAATGCAAGGCAACTATTTTTGCGGCATATAGTCTTACAGAATCCTAAAATTTTAAGAAGTTTAATTGACTTTTTCAGGGTCTCAAAGTGTATAACAAGAGGCTAACCTTGAAGAAAACTCTTTGGCATCAATCTCTATTCACTCTGCCATGACTTTTGATGTTCATTTCTTAACATTTTTTGTTCATTCTTTGAACATTGGCTCAATTATTTATCTTTAGCAATGGAAAAATGTAGATCAGATATCTTGAAAAGGTATGGAAAGAGAAAAGGATAGAGGAGTAAGTTCATGAATGCTCTAAATTTGCTTTTAATACACACACACACACACACACACACACACACACACACACAAACACACACCTGGTGTTTAAGATGAATACAAGCCAAATATGTGACATGACAGCTAAAAAATCGAATTCAATTTTGGACAGTATTATGAGCATATTGCAAACTATGTCCAGCAAAAGAGAGATGAGAGGACCACAGTATACTGACATGGATACAAGATATATAGCATGTACATTTATTAAAATTCTTTGTTGCTATAAACTTGTCATTTATGAGAAAAAGTTGAATATATGCACAAAATAAACAGTTCAATAATATGAATATTAATAAGCTCAGAGGTATACAAAAAGAAAATGAATATTAGTGAAGGGTCTCAAAAACATACTATATTGATTCATTTGAAAGATGATAAGTATGCTTAACTTAGATAAGAGATAATTTAAAAAGGATGTAATTCTTTCCTCTCCATTAAACTCCCCTCTCCCCACCACAGTCTTGAACTCAATCCGATTAATGGGAAATATTTATAAATTAGAGGAAAAATGTTTTTAATCTAAACTTAGAGTCAAATAGAAATGAATTCATGAAATGCAAATAGAGAAAGTCTCAGCACTGGTTTTACTAGTATAGTGTAATCTCTAAAATTTAGTTTCATTCATTGCATACTCCAATATTCAGCACTCTGATTACCCGCTTCACTTTCCACGGTAACTATTTCAAACTTTTTTGTTTCCTTAAGCCCTCAACTTGTCCCCTACCCTCTTTCCCTATTAAAAAAATATTTTATTAAGAAATGTGGTTTCCTATCTCAAATTATGTTTGTTTTCCTTATTAGCTATATATATATATATATATATATATATATATATATATATATATATATATATATATATCGAGACTGAGGGATAAAGAGATTTTTCTCATTATACAAGTCAAGTTCTCTTTGATCTCCCCTACCCATTTATCCATTTATTGAATGCTCCACTTTATTGCTTCTAGAGTTGATTCCTAGAGAGCTTAGAGTGATCCTTATCATTTTATGTCTCCTTATCCACAATTCTGTTTCGATCTTTCTTGTGCTTAATATAAAACTAAACCATTACCAACCAAAATATAATTACCTAAGTTGATCACCTAAGATTTCTCCTATTCACTACTGACCTTCTACAATAAGTAGTCTGTACTTGTTGACTCTACTGATTTAACAATCTTTGCTAAACTGCAGACAGCATGGTTTTTATTTTCCCATGTAATAAATGTACTTTCAGCAAAGTCACAAATGCCCTCATATTTAAAAAAAATCAGTGGTGCTTCTTTTTAAATCTGTAACTTCTTTAAACTTACTATAATATCTGATGCTGTGGACTATCACCTTCTTCTCAAGAAATATTGCACTCTTAACATCCATGATACTTTTTTTAATCTGTACTTTTTGTGTATCCTTTAGTTTCCTTAGATAATTCATTTTCTTGCTCCCACATGCAAAGTATGAGCTTCAAAGTCCACATCTTTTTCTTTCTTTAGAGATTTAGAGATTAAAGACAGAAGATTTAAGACCACTGAAAAAGTGAATGAATTTTCAGCTCTTTGGAAATTTAAAATTGCTCAGGATTTTATAATGGCAAAATATTGTTACAAAGTACACAGGTCAAAATTGATAAGAAAAGCCAAAAAGCCGTAAACATGCTGAGGACAGGCCAGGTGAAGTCAGAGCGAGAGAGAAAGCGTAGCCATTGGCTTGGTTTAACTAGGCCCTATGGTGAGACCCACAGTGCTCTACATGGATTAAGGATGAGCCAGAGAAACCCCATCCTTATGAATGGGAGGCTGGAAGAAGGAAGAAAGTATTTTAAGGGGCAGCACTTCCTATTAAATACTCTTCTTGGACAGGTTGAACAGATGATGGTGCTTGGGAGTGGTCCTATACTAGGAACCAGGTATCCCCCAATAGCAAGACATTGTGGGCCTTGTTATTGGGGTTATCTGGCTACTAGGTGTAGGACCTCCTGTCCCGTGGTGCTTGATCTCCTAGTTCAACACCTTATTTCCTGCCACACTGGTGTCCAGGGCAAGGTTAAGTGAAAGGGAAAATAGGGACAAGATATAAACAACCGTATCCAGGATCTCAAGAGCAGTTACCTCCATCCCTTTAACAGATTGTGTTTCTGCTTCATTCATAATTCTCTACATCATCTCTTTCTCTGTCTCTGCCTGTGTGTCTCTGTCTCTGTATGTCTGTCTCTGTCTATCTCTTTCTCTCTTTCTCTCTCTCTCTCTCTCTCTCTCTCTCTCTTTCTCTTTCATATGTTCTTACTCTTTTGTCATATTATCTACAACAATGCTTCAATTGTGACCCATTCACAAATGGTTTTAAAATCTATATAATTCTGATCTTTCTATTATGTCCTGTTCTCTCTTATGCCTTAATCTCAAAATATACAAAACTGGGGGGGGGGGTAGGTGGTGCAGGGTTGGCTAGGTGGTACAGTGGGGCTGCTAGGTGGCACAATGGATAGAGCACCATCCCTGGACTCAGGAATACCTGAGTTCACACTTGGCCTCAGACACTTAATAATTACCTAACTGTGTGACCTTGGACAAACCACTTAACCCTACTGCTTTGCGAAAGCAAAAAAAAAAAAAAAAAATTCACAAAATTAAATATTTTATCACACAAACCTCACCTCCTGCTTCCCCAAAACACACACACACACACACACACACACACACACACACACACACACACACGCACATATCTCTTCCTGATGAAGGATAAATTGATGAAGGATGCCTAGGAAGGGATCAGTCTTAAAAGATGTCTGGGATTCATTTATTAGTGAAGAAATCATAAGACCCTCTGACCCAGGAGTATAATAACAGACCATAAACTTTAATTCACAGTTTACTTTAAAAGATTACAAATTAATTCAGAGTTTTTATGATGCCAGCAAGCTAAAAAATGTGAATTTTGAGAGATGTCATGAAGTTAAGAAAAGAAGGGGCAGCAGTTGAGGAGACTGGGTAGGTCATGAAGATGAGGGATAGACTTGCAAGATCTGGCTAAGATCAACAAAGATTATGTGCTTGGAGTAGGAAAGCAACTTTTTACAAAAATCTTTGGTAACAGATCAGGTGCAATCTGGACAGAACTGGGAAGGAATTAGGGAAGGGTTGGGGCAGTACCAGGAAGTGGTGTCTTCATATATGGTTTAAGGCTATATTCCTTGCACATGTTTGGAAATGTTATCTTTTAGTTCAGAGTTGTATTTTAACCTTAAGGAATTTATAGCACCTTAATTCATAGATATTATTTTAAATTGGAGTTAGAGTTCATTATTTTCAGCTCATAGAATTTATGTGATGCTTATTCTGTTGGGATAACTTGGAGATGCTCATTTAGATAGGATTATATACCAGAATAATAGAGGCAACAAAAAGAATGGAGAAAGTTTAACTGCTTTGACAGAGTGTCTGTTTGGAATTTGGTTTGTTAATTAAGGAGGGAACATTCCTTGTTAATAGAGAGTTTGACTGTAAATACAAAGCCAATATAGAAAGAAAAGTATTTTAACAATATAGAAAAAGAAAAGGATTATAAAATTTGTCTGAAATACAATTTTTGTCCCTACTACAGAAAGGAAAAAAATTACAATATTTTTCTTTCTGCCCAGAGTTCCCTCCTTCATTCCTTTCCCTATTTTTCTTATTTTGGCTAATGGAACCCTATCTGACCAGTGACTCAGAGTAAAATTATCAAATCCATGATTGAATTTTCTGTTCTCTCAACTTTCACATCCAATCAGCTACAAAGTCTTATTGATTCTAAGTCCAAAATCTCTGACATTCCCCCCCTCAAGACTTTTACCCCTCAAGTTCAAACTAATTACCTCTTATCTAGACTACTAGGAAAATTTTTCTCATTCATATCCCTTCCTTTAGACTCTACTTCAATTTTTCCTTGCAAAACTATATAATTCTTCCTCCTAATGCACAATTTTGACCACTTCCAATTTGCTTCTTCATAATAGTCAGTGACTTTCAGTTATTTACAGGGTTAAGACTTTAAAGAATGTATTTCCACCTTCACTTCTTGGCACTTTTAATTTATTATTTTTCACACTACAATTCACTCATTTTTTCTGTACTGTTTGTGTCTCAAATGGGACTACTTGGTGTTATACAATTCCCCCCCAAAAAAAGTAATACTATCCCATATATGTAAATTTTTCTAAGCTGTCCTGGATTTGGGCCATTCTTTATTCTTTGCTCATCTCTTTCTATTTTGAAGTTCTTCTTTCAAAACATACCTATTCCAAGGGCCATGAAGTTGTCAATACTATAATTACAAAACATTTCCTGGAATAAGTAGCATAAATATTTCATTAAAGTAAACATTTCAAAGACAATTTCTTTTGGAGTTGAAGGAAGGACCCTATAATGAGAGATTACTTTGGATGCTAGCTATAGAGGATACAGCTGCTCAAAGTGCTAAAATGTTGGAGGTACTGAAATGTTGACAGAAAAATCCAACAGGACTAGACTGAAGAGCAGTACAGGATGGGGAAGGGGAGGCTGAGATAATTACCAAGGGATAAATGTATACTACCTTGTGCTGAGATTATTAAATTTGACCTCAATAAAGAATTAAACTATTTGTCAAATTCCAGGGTTTTGTCTTAAGAAAGCACAAATGGAATTAAGTTAGTATACACATTTATTAGGTTCTCTTAAGTTTAAAGTCATGAATTTGTGGGGCCCAATTAGAAACTGAACCCAAAGTAGAATTTTGGAGAAGCATATATATATATATATATATATACAGAGTTTAAAAAAAAACAAAATAAAAAGCAGGATCTGAGAAAACTGCTCCTGCTGCTTTCCATCAAAGGAATAGTTCTCAACTCAGGATGTAGTGTCTTAGTGGAGAGAGGCTCTATTAGAAATTCCATATCAGGAATTTGTGTCTTATCAATTATGCTAAATACATCCACAAAGCATGGAAATCTTCTCAAAGGATTCATATTTGTTATAAGCAAGCAAAATTCAACTTTGTTTTTAGACAGCATTGTCACTGGAAGTTTTCAATTTTCTGATAAATTTGTAATACCAGGGTGCAAAGTGTCAGGTCATGTCCAGAAGACCTGCGTCAAAACATGCCAGAGACACTCATACTCATGTGACATTGGCAAGTCACTTCTCTGCCTCAAATTTAAAATGGGAAAATTGAGCAGTGATGGGTTTCAGGTTAAGCCCATTTGATTATTGTTTTGGCCCTGATTGGTTCTGAGTAAAAATAAAAAGCAATTGTTTCTGTTTTAACAGAAAACCCAGGTCTTCAGCTGCCAGTTAGATTTTTATTTGACTATGCAAAAGAGGCTTTGACTCTTTTCGTTCTTACCTAACTTAATCATTGAGAAAGCCTCTGCTTTTTTTTTCTTTTTGGAAAGTGATCTTTCTTGGTCTCTGTCTCATTTCCCTTACCAAACACTAATCATTAAATGAGTATTGTCTTGGGCAAACTGTGACTTGGAAAAAGAAATAGTTTTAAAAGGTCAAAGTCTCCAGTTGCATTCAGGGCCATCTCCATTGTGATCCATGTGTGGCCACTGGACCCAGAAGGCTTTGGAGGAGAAAGTGAGACTGATGACTTCACACAGCAACCCCCTCACTTAAATCCAATTCACCTCTAGGTCATGGCACCGCTTCCTTTATGTCCTTCAAGAATGAGGGACAAATAATAATAAAAAATTGGGATATGAAATATCATCTGTCTCTCAGGATTAGTGTGAAAATGAAATAAGATAACACTTTTAAAGTGTTTAGCATAGAACCTGACACATAACAGATTCTTAATAAATGGATATTTATTTCTTTTTTTCTTTTCTTTTAAATTTTGGAGCTTGTTCAAGGAATCAGTTTCTTTGTTCTGGCAGCAAACATTTCTTTTCTTTTTTCTAATACAAGCTGTCTCTTCCATTAACTTTCTTATTACATATCTACATTTCTCTTTTGTTATCACATTCTGTTGCATCATACTTATTTCAATATTAATTTCATCCTTTCTACTAGATTAATTCACTCAAAGGCATATCTGATAGTCTGCCTGATGGTCTGACTCTAGAATAATATCTAGAACTTGGAAAATGCTAAGTATCTTTTAAAATTTAATTATCTATCCAGTTTTTCTCTGTCTTCATTTGGCCTTTGTTAGAGGCAAATTATTCATTCCAAACTGAGGAAAGGTCAGTTTGGAAGTTTGTTTACTGAAGAAGTATCTGAAAAAAAGGTTTTGAGAAGTTGACTAGAATTATAGATTTAATTTCATTGCTACATTCTTGTTCGAATGATTGCTTGTCTTTATGGTCATCACTCTGATTTTATGATTTAGAAGATAAGTATTGTTTCCTTAGAGCAACAAAAGCTTTGGCAATATGTGGTTAAAACAATAAAGTGGAGAGGAAACTTATTAAAGCACAATCTTTTTGGAGTCTTGGCTTTCCTACAAGTCACTCCCTCATTTTATACTAGTGTCCAGATTCAAAGTTTCAATAAATCTTCATAAAGTAACCCATTGTTAGCTAAACAAATTAGCAGTTTACATTGCTGAAGTAACTCAATTGGATTAGAATCAAGCTATCTGTATAAATCAGGAGATGAAATCTTTAGCTTGAAATCTGCTTAGTTGTGATTTGCATCAGAAGTGAACATGAGAATAGATATCAAAACAAGCCAGAAGTCTGAAATTCATTGCTCTGAGCAATGGAGCATTTTCAAACTTGTTATTCCCTAATTGAATCTTTACATTTAACACTCTATTCAATTTAAAGTTATTTAATTGTGTAGCTCTAAATCATTTTGTCTCCAAGGATTTGCCTATTAGGAAATGTAGCTAGCAAGCATGAGTTCTACCTAATAACTGAATAAGGTCACCACTTGCCATCTTACTCACTGGAAAATCATTGAAACCCACTTAATACTAAATCTTTGTCTTCATGAAATCATAACAATAATCACTATTATTCAGAGGCACCATAATATAGTGGAAAGAAGATGCTCTTTAGAAAGAGAATTAGGTGGATTTAAGTTGTTTCTGCCACATTGGCTATGTGACATTGCTAAAACTTTAAATTACAGAATATCTCCTAGACCTCATAGAAGTGAGGCAAAATATGCTTCAAAATTCTCTCAAAATCAAAGCTCTGGGGGCAGCTAGGTGGTGCAGTGGATAAAGCACGGCCCTGGAGTAGAAGTACCTGGGTTCAAATCAGGTCTCAGACACTTAATAATTACCTAGCTGTGTGGCCTTGGGCAAGCCACTTAACCCCATTTGCCTTGCAAAAACCTAAAAAAAAACCAAAACAATCAAAGCTCTTGCCAGTGTCTTTTCATTATTGGACAATCTCCCCAAGGGTTCTATTTTCCCTAATGGAAAAAGAGGTATAGAAAAATGCTAAGAAAACTAATTTCAAACTACGGCCTCCATTAAATCATTCCCTTCCTTGTTTTTTTTTTTTTCTTTCTTTATTTGGTTTTGGTTTTAGTTTTTGGGGAGTAGCTAACAAGTATTGATTGTAGAGAACTAAAAAGATTGACCTTGCTTCACTGTAAGAAAAACACTTTACCAAGAACTCAGAACTGCCATTAGTCAACCAAAGAGCATCTTTTATTGAAAGTCCTTAAGAAAATAGGTGACCCAAAAAGAAATGGGTACATGTGGCACATTAAATCATGACCATTTATGTCCTGTCTAGAAACATAAATCCCACCATATCTCCAATTGCCTGGGTATAGTCAAGATCAAAAGTCTATCCAAAGTAACCAATTCTCTCCCCTTGTGGGTTCCAATTCCTTATCAAATCTCCTTTTCCCCATAATTTGGTATCCAGTTCCTTGAAAGGTATAACACAGATGTGTGAATCTGAGACTGGCACCAGTTTCTTCATTCATCCAGCTTTTTAATTGAATAATCCCTTTATTTCCTGTTGCCAGTCTTTTCCCCCTTCCTCTGTGTAGAATGGGATTCCTTTTGTTCCCAGTAAGATTTAAATTGGCTTATTTTACATCTTACAGACTACATTACTTGAATTCTACCACTTTAACATTTTTCCTCATCTTCCAAAGCTGTTTCTCTGTAAGATATAAATTACTTTCCTCATTTTCCCTTAACTAATGTTGAATTGAGAACTAATCACTTATCACACTCACTTCTCCCAGTTCTCCTCAAAATATGGACTGATCTTTCTCTGTCTTTCTACTGTTTTCTCTGTCATTTAAAAAGTTACAAGATGGCTACAAAGAACTTCATAACAGCAAATGTTAAAATTGGAAACATATACAGTTCAAATATCCCACCTTCATTTAAATGTTTGAAATTCTAACATCCCCAGGGAAAACATCATTGCCAGAACTGTATCTCCATCTTCTTTTTCCAAGCCTTTGAAACCCATTTGTGCAGTGTTTTTATATGTGAAAAAGTCATCTATTTCTATTAAGTCAATAAAGAAGTAATTTTATCAATATTAAGTGCTTATTATGAACAAAGCATTAGAGTTGGGTATCAGCTTTATAAAATTTAGATCATGCATGATGCCTGCCTTCCTGCAGCTTTATAGAAGCATTAATAGGTTGTCCAAAGTCTAAATAATATGTACAGGAGATATGAGATAAGGCTGAAAAGGGGATAAAATGCCACATTGGGGTGTATCTTTAATGATCACCAAAGGACAATGAACTTTAGTCCCTATTCAATATATATTCATAATAAAATAACACTTCATATGAGGCTTAAATATTTCAAAGATTATTTGCATTTTAAATGAACTTGTTAAGACTAAAGGAAAGTTGACATTTTTGAGCAAGAATGCTTCCAAGGGTCTCTTCTATATTCTGGGCCTCATCTTTTTTTTTCTAAAGTTTTGCAAGGCAATGGGGTTAAGTGGCTTGCCCAAGGCTACACAGCTAGGTAATTATTAAGTATCTGAGGCTGGATTTGAACTCAGGTATTCCTGACTCCAGGTCTGGTGTTCTATCCACTGTGCCACCTAGCCACCTTGCTTCATTTTCTGACATCAGAAACATATGCATAATAATTAGTTTGACCTAATTTCCATTAGCTCAATCTGTCTGTTCTAATAAAGACCCAATCTACTTTGGAAAATGTACATAATCTTCTTTGTATCTGGAAGAAGAATATAAACAACAGTATTTTACTCCCCTTGCAGACTGGCTCCTTGGAAGTTATAGATAGATACACTGATAGATGATAGATATAGATGATGATGATGATGATGATGATGATATGATGATATAGATATAGATATAGATTATATATATATAGATATAGATTATATATATATACATATATATACATATATACATATATATATATACATATATACATATATACATATATACATATATACATATATATATATATATATATATATATATATATATATATATATATCATCTCAAAGCCTGAAAGGTGCCATTCAAGAAAAAGTTCTGGATTTCAAAAATTTAAAGGTGTTTTATTTGACATATGTACTTTCCCCTTAGGTTTCTGCAAAGAATCAGATGTGATACCTCATACAAATTGTGGGAAAGTTTGCAGAGCTCAATGATTGACCTGAAACCCAAAGGCAATTTTATGACTAGAAAAATGTAATAGACTCTGTATTCTAAGGAGTATTTGCATAACTTAATTTATGTAAAGAATACTTGATTCATATATGCTGCTGGGTAATAAATACATGGCACATAAGTAATTGAATATTCTTAAAAAACCCTATTCAGATAACACTCTTGTCAGTCATTGATATGAAAACTGTTATTCAAAACTGATAAGGTGGAGTCTGTGCTCTCTTTACTAGAGTATCATTTACATAAGGAGACATAGTGATGGGTTACAATTGTTATGAAGAAAGAAAATACTAAGACTCAAAATTTGAAAAAAAAATATATGTATAAGTGGGATATAAAATCATCAACCACTTCTGGACTGCAATTTTGTAACTAGGGATAAAAATGAAAATAAAAAATAGAAGTTGGTGTGGGACTTAAAAGATAATAGAATTGGGAGTTACAGACCCTAGACTCAAAACCTAGATCTGTCAGGTACTGTCAGTAAGATCAGTGATAAGATTACACAGAGTTTCAGTTTCTTCCGTATTTTGACTCATCCAGGTTGAGATATTAAGAGCATATCTCTATGTTAGGAGGAATGATTACTTCTTTTCCTGATTATGTGAACATTATGAATTATTGGAACTATTTTCCTTTCAATGCGCGATCAATTTCACTTATAAATTCACTTGCTCCCAGGACTTTTGATTATTTGGGCTTTTTTTTGGTTTGTTTTATTTCATTTTTCCCTATGGATGATTACTAATAGATTTTTCAATTGCTTTTCTGAGATTAGATTATAATTTTGTATATATTTATCAATTTTATCCATATTGTAGGACTTTTTGGCATTTCTCCCTATATACCTTGTAGAAATATTTCAAATTATATATATGTATATATATATAATATATATATATATTATATATATATATCTTCATTTTGGAAGAATTTTTCTTTTTATATTTTGATATTATATGATATCCATATTTTATATGATTTTCAGATTTTAATCAAACTAAGTAATGGTTTACCTATTTTATTTATAAATGATCTGTTTTTTAATATTTTATACATTTTCCAATTATATACAATAGTAGTTTCAACCTATCATTTTTGTAAGGTTTTGAATTTTACAATTTCCCCCCACCCTCCCTCCCTTCCCCCCCCACTCCCCACAGAAGGTATTCTGATAATCTTTACATTGCTTCCATGCTATATATACATTTATCAAAACAGAATGTGTTGAGAGGAAAAAAACATATCCTTGAGAGGGAAAAATAAAATATTGGAGAAAGCAAAATTTATGTAGTATGTAAGACAACTTTTTTTTTTAATTGAAGGTAGTAATCTTTGGTCTTTGTTTTAACTTCACAGTTCTTTCTCTGGATACAGATGGTATTCTCTGTTGCAGACACCCTAGAGTTTTCTCTGATTATTTAACTAATGGAATGAGCAAGTCCCTAAGGTTGATCCTCACTCCCATGTTGCTGTTAGGATATACAATGGTTTTCTGGTTCTGCTAATTTCACTCAGTATCAATTCATACAAGTCTTTCCATACTTCTCTGAAATCCCATCCTTTCTGCTTTCTAATAGAACAATAGTGTTCCATAACATACATATACCATAATTTGTTCAGTCATTCCCAATTGATAAACATTCACTCAATTTCCAATTCTTTGCTACCACAAAAAGAGCTTCTATGAATATTTTTGTATAAGTGATGGTTTTATTCTTTTTCGTGATCTCTTCAGGGTATAGACCCAGTAGTGGTATTGCTGGATCAAAGGGTATGTACATTTTTGACCTTTGAACATAATTCCAAATTGCTCTCCAGAAACGTTGGATGAGTTCACAGCTCCACCAACAATGCATTAGTGTCCCAGATTTCTGCATCCCTTCCAACATTGCTCACTGTACTTTCTGGTCATGTTGGCCAATCTGAGAAGTGTGAAGTGGTACCTCAAAAATGCTTTAATTTGCATTTCTCTTATCATTAATGATTTGGTGCAATTTTTCATATGACTGTGGATCACTTTGATTTCCTCATTTGTAAATTGCCTTTGTGTATCATTAGACCATTTGTCAATTGGAGAATGGTTTGATTTTTTTCATAAATTTGACTCAGCTCTCTATATATTTTAGAAATGAATCCTTTCTCACAAATACTAGTTGTAAAAATTGTTTCCCAATGTACTAAATTTCTTTTGATCTTTATTACAGTGATTTTGTCTGTGCAAAAGCTTTTTAATAAAAGTAATAAAATAAATATAATAAAAATAAATAAAAATAATAAAATAAAAAAGTAAACAAAATTAATTTGTTTTTAATGATGCATTCCAATGCTTCCTTAGTCATAAGCTGCTTGCTTCCCTTTCCATAGATTCGACAGGTAAACTATTCCTTGAACTCCTAGTTTGCTTGAAATATTGTTTTTTATGTCTAAATCCTATATCCATTTGGATCTTATCTTGCTATAGGGTATGAGATGCTGGTCTAATCCAAGTTTCTGTCAAACTAACTTCCAATTTTCCCAACAATTTTTATCGAAGAGAGTTCTTATCCCAGAAGCTGGATTCTTTGGGTTTATCAAACAGGGGTCTCTTTTGTACCTAGTCTAATCCACTGATCCACCACTCTATTTCTTAGCCAATACCAGACAGTTTTATTACTGATGCTTCATAATATGATTTTAGATCCAGTAAGGCTAAACCACCTTCCTTTGCACTTTTTTCCATTAAATCCCTTGATATTCTTGACTTCTTTTCTCCATATGAATTTAGTTACAATTTATTCCTAGTTCATTAATTTAATTTTTTGGAAGTTTGATTGGTAAGGCACTAAATATGTAGTTTGATTTTAGTAGAATTGTCATTTTTATTAACTCAGCCTATCCATGACCAGTTGATATTTGCCCAATTATGTGAATCTGATTTTATTTGTGTAAAAAGTATTTAATAGTTGTTTTCATAGAGTTTCAGGGTTTTTTAATGATCTGGTATGTTAACACTTGTGATTAATTTATTAATTTCAAATTTTGTTATCTCTTCTTTGATTTTCAGGTATTTCTAATTTATTTTTTCCACAAAATTTCAAAAGTTTTATTTTTGCCACAAAATGTTTCAATTTTTAAAATGTTTTGTTCTGATTTAGGTGCATGCCCAGTTAATCATTTCATTTTCTCTCTTGTAGAATTAAGTTTTTAGAGCAATAAATTTTTTAAAGACTACTTTCAATTCATCATTTAAAAGTGACATGTGATCTCATTGTTGTCATTGTCTTTAAAGAAAATTTCATTCTTATGTTTGATTGTTTATCCACTTATTCTATAAAATATGAAACTCCTGGTAATTTTCATTCCTTCTTCAATACAACTTTACTGAATATATATTTTATTGCATTGTAGTCAATAAAGAATGACCTTTATAGTAAATTTTTCTGCATACATTTGTGAGGAATTGTATGCCTTGATGCATAGTTAATACATGTGGAGGTGCTGCACACTAATGAGGATAGGTATAACCCTTTCTATCTCCATTCAGTAATCATCGGAAAACTGTAATAATTCCTTTATTTCTTAAATTCTATTCATTTCCTTACTTTCTTATGATTTTCCTAGTAGTTAAAAGAATATATTTAAGTCCCTTATTTTTAGTGTTTTACTGTATATCCCCCCCCCCCCATATAGTCCATTTAGCTTTGGAGTATTTAGATTCTACCATCTCTTTAAATACATTAATTTTTTATGACTGTTACTTTCAGAAAAAAAATGTAGCTTCACTGTTTACCTATTTTAATCAAACGTTTTGAAACCTGGAATATCTGAGATCATGACAGCTACCTTTTTTAAGTTCACTTGAATATGAGATTTTTTCTCCATCTTCTGTTTCAACCTTGTACAAATCATTATTTTATGTTTGTTTCTTCTGAAAAACATACTGATGGATTCTACTTTCAAATACATTCTATCCTCTTTAATTTTGGAGATGAATTCATCTCATTTACATTCAAAGGTATGATCATTGGGCATTTCTACGTATTCTAGTTGTTTATAATACTTTCTACTCTTAACTACCTATCCCCCCCCAATCTCAAGTACTTACGCTTTACTTTAAAATCCATTTCTTAACTCATTCTCCAAGCACAAGGTTAGCTTTAAGATTAATCAGTTCTTAAATCTATCTTCCCTCATGTCAGTCCCTATCCTTTCTTGTATCTTCCTGCTTCTTTCTTGAAGTAAATATATTTCTACAGCCTCTCTCTCCTCTCTCTGTCTCTATCTCTCTCTGATGTTTGTGTGTGTGTGTGTGTGTGTGTGTGTGTGTGTGTGTGTGTGTGTGTGCTAGCTAGTTTAGATTAAATTAAGTTCAGGTTATTCTTTCCACAACTTCCTTCTTTATATGGAATCATATGATAAGGGAAGAAGTTAATAATAAAACTTAAGTTGTATAAGTGAAAATAAATTTAAAGTTAAAGTTTAAAAGAAAAGTTAAAGGGGAAAGGGATTAAAACTTTGGTAAGGAGAACACTAAATCGTATAAAGAATTTTAGATTTGGAATCTGAAGTTCTGGATCAAATCCTGGTTTTACCACTTGCTACATGTATGGTCTTAGAAAACTCATTCCTTTTTTGCTTACTTCATTTTCTCATCTGTAAAATGAGACCAGCCTACACATCCTATCTAGCTCCCAATTTGTGATCATGTAATTTTTAGTGCATGATATTTTAAAAATCTTCCATTCCATTGGGGAAGGTATACCTACTATGGACACATTAGAGGTTTCCTAGGTCCTAACAACGCTGTCTTAGAATTTTGTTCTGACCAAAATATAAAATCAAAAGAGAACAATCCTCTGAGAATAAGTACTTCTAAATTTGACTATACTAGTTTTTTCATGAAATTCTTATGCTCATTATCTAGGTCCCCAATTGAAGCTTTTCTAATTTAGTAGAAAATTTCAGAGATTGTCATTCTCTGGTTTTGTCTTTGAGACCTCAGGATAAAATCTCTTTCCTTTAGGGATGTGTTAGAAGAGGATCTTACTACCAGGTTTTCTTCAACCATATGTTTTTGTTGTTGTTTTTCTCCAATTGACATTTTATTTTATTTTCCCATTACATGTTACAAATGTTTTTCAACATTCTTCCACATGCTTATGCATATTTTAAAGTTACATTATTTGCTTCTACCCTACCTTCCCTAAATGGTGAAGAGTCTGTGTCTATTGTACATAGACATTTATGTTTAACATGTTTACAGATTAGTCATTTATTTTGTATATGGAATTAAGATTAAGGGAAAAGAAAGAAAAGGAGATAGGAATGAAGCAGGAAAGAAAACATAAGAATTTTTTAAAAAGAAAATTTTATGATCATTAAGAATCTATAGGGCTTTTTGGTTGCTTTATTTTGTTTTTTGTCCTCTGGATGTGGATGGTATTGTCCATAGTCTAGGTCTCCTAGGGTTGTCCAAGGTTTCTAAACTGCATCCATCAAGCAACCATATGCAGTAAGAAAATGGATATAAATAATTAAGCAATGACTTTCCTCCTGAGCAGTGGTAGTGGTATAGAATGTTGACAGGAGCCATACTCTCGACATAAATGAGCTCTGTCACATTGGATATTTACCCTAATCTTTCAGTGAGGTCGACATTAAGTTGCATAAATGTTTCCCATCAGTTTTGGTAGATGGAGTCCTCTCATTTAAGAGTTGTTTGTTACAATTTTAGTGATATTAATGGATCTATTCTCTATTGTTCACTTCATGAGGGATCTTGAAATTCTCATGAAGAATATTAATATATTATAAAATTCAGAGTACTTTCTGCATCAGTCAATAATTTATTCAATCAGTCAATTTTCCTGTTTTCAGTTGAATAGGAAGGTATCTGAAATAAGAAGCAAAATGAATATTTCTCATTTTTGACTATTTCTATTCATTCATAAAAATGAATAGGCAGATATTGAGTTATTTTTCTAAGATTTTCAGGGTTAGTCTGTTATATTATTTGACTAACACATTCAGGAGACAGATGGCTGGAATTTGGAGACGGCTTTGCCCTGGAATAAAGCATCGCTCTGTGTGTCTAGCTGACTCAAAGAAAGATTGAACTCATGATCTTAGATTCATTAACACTATGTTCTAAAGAACTGAGCTATGTGACCTGGAGACCATTTCTAATTTCCCATATACTGTCCTTATAAAAATAATTAGCAGTCAGCATTTCTGAATTTTTTAACCCTAGATGTTCCAGGGATAATCTTAATATTCTACCTTTTTTATTGGGAATCAATGAGTGTAGGGAAGCGTAGGGGATTTCATTAATAAGGGGAACTCTCCTTAACATAGATTATGTATTAGAAACAAAACTTGAACTCCAATCTTCCAGACTAGAGCCACTTATTTGCTGTAACATTTTACTCCTTGTTCTTACATGAAATTATTGACCTTAGAACACAAAAGACCCTAAGAAGTCTCCTGGCCCAAGTCAACATCTTCACACAGCTAAATTAGTTTTATATACACTTTATAAATGAGGCATCTGTAGTCCAAAGTAATTAAGATATGTCTAATTACATTCTCTATTAATAAAAACTATTGATCATTACTATATATATATATACAGATATATATATATATACATATATATATATATATATATATATATATATATATATATATATATATATAAAATAGGATTCATTATTAGCTATCATTTTTAGGATTTATTTTATATAGATTCATGTACCAGGCATTGAGTTAAAGATTTTAACATTATTATTTTATTTAATACTTCACATTAAATCTGGGAAATTATTATAACCATTTTATATTTAAGGAAACTGAGATAGAAGAGACAAAAGGACAATATGTTCAATTGAAATTGGTACACCTGAAAATAATCTACTATATTAAAGTCATTTCTTTCATGTGACCTATCATCTCTTCATCTTCTTGGAGCTATGTGTAGATAATCAAGCACTGCAATTCTGTTCAATATAGAAGTTAGGCATCATATTGGATACAGTGATAGATGAGAAATCAGCAAGACCTGAGTATTTTATTTTTTCTTTGTTTTTGCAAGGCAATGGGGTTAAGCGACTGGACCAAGGTCACACAGCTAAGCCATTATTAAATATCTAATGCTGGATTTGAATTCAGATCCTCCTGACTCCAGGGTCAGTGCACTATCCACTATGCCACACCTAACTACCCCTACCTGAGCATTTTCTCCAAATATTCACCATTGCTGGACTGCCCTCTCTCCTCATTGCCATGAGCTACCTTCTCTGAATTCTTTTGAGCTCCTACTAAGATCCCATCTTCTACAGAAAGCCATTCCAACTCTCTTAATTTTCATAACTTCTCTTTGTTACTTATTTTCTAGTTATTTTCTATATAACTTATTGGTATATTTTTGTTTGTGCTTTCCTCCCATTAGACTATGAGTTTCCTTAAGGGCAAAGATTTTATTATGATTCCTTTTTGTATATCCACAGATTCTGATACATAGCAGGTTTTAAAGAAATGCTGATTGGTTAAATTTGAATCCTGCCTCAAAAATGTTGATCTTTTTCTTTTTGATTTTTGATTCTAAGAAAGTAACTTAATTTCTCTAAACCTGAGTGTCTTTATTTGTAAAATGTGTATAATAATAACCCCTATCTCACTCTTCTCCATTTGTAAAATTGGGGTGATAACCCCAACTTCATAAGTTTAATATGATCAAAATGTTTTCAAAATTTAAACTGCATATAAATGTTGTTGTTCAGTCATTTCAGTTGTGTTTAACCATTCATGACTCCATTTATGGTTTTCTAGGCAGAGATACTGAAAAGATTTGTCATTTCCTTCCCCAGTTCATTTTGCAGATGAGGAAACTGAAACAAACAGGGTTAAGTTACATACCCAGGGTCAAACAGCTAATAAGTGCCTTTGCCACCTAGCTGCACCCAAAATAAATGCTAGCTGTTATTAAAGGAAAGATAAGCAATCAGCATTCCTATATTATTAATCTATCCAGTCAAATTGAAAAACTGGGCTCCTAATTTGTAAAGTGAACATCAGAAATTCTTCTCTCTGAAGAATTAAGGTCACTTTAAATTGGTAAAATAGTACCTAGTATGTTTTGAAAGCAAAGCTGCTTTTTTAAAAAGATATAATTTCATTGCTACAGATACTCTGTTCTTTCTGTGTATTTTATTTTCTAACAGCACAACTCTGTCAAATTGAGACTGATATTGATTTTTTGTTTTATTTAATTTCTTGTGCTACACTATTAAAAACGTGGAATGTCATAATTCTTGATTGATGAGAGGCAAGTGTCATTTTGCATATGTGTTTTTCCTTTTCATCCCTTCCTCATGTAGAGCATGTGAGAAAATTAATGCACAGAGAGGGTGTGAATTGTTCCATATTTTAAATCTGGTTAGTTCAAGACTGAAACTAAAACCTTTCACAACCTTGTAAGTGCCTAATAAGTAATCAATAAATAGATATGTTGGAGATAGCACAGGATTTGAAGGCAAAATATCTAAACTTAAATTGTGACTTTAGCAAGTTATCTAACCTTTACATGTCTTAGATTAATTTTTTTCAGCAAAATGAAGATGTTCACCTACATGACAGAGATCCTTTGAAATTTTATTATCCTAAATGAATTAAGAAATAATAGAATGAGGGCCGGCTAGGTGGCTCAGTGGATAAAGCACCGGCCCTGGAGTCAGGAGTACCTGGGTTCAAATTCGGTCTCAGACCCTTAATAATTACCTAGCTGTGTGGCCTTGGGCAATCCACTTAACCACATTGCCTTGCAAAAAAAAAACCTAAAAAAAGAAAAAAAAAAGAAATAATAGAATGAAAGAAGTTAACAAATTGTGTTTTGTATTACCCTGTCTTCCCTCAGAATGTACAGAATCATTGAATCGGTGAATTGTAAGGAACTTCAGTATCTCTGTTGTGCAGTACCTCCATGATAGGAATTCAAACTCTAACATACAAAAACTTTTGCTATCAATGCTTTCAGGATAGTAGAATTTCAATCATAGTAATAGGAGAAAAAATTGTTTCATGGATCATAGATTAAGATACAAAAATGAGCTTAGAGATTACTTAAATCAAAATATTTCACTGATGAAGAAAATGGGATGCATAAAGTTAGAATATTTTCCCTCAATCTATCTATGACATTAATTTACTCCTTCAGTATGGGAACACTATATATGTTGACAAAATACATATTTTTCTGCAAGTTTTATTTATTTGGTTTTTTTAGGTTCATTTAGAGGGATTAAAAATCATTTAAAGTTAGGAAAAATTTAACATGAATTGGAACTATAATCGATCCCTTATGAAATTCACATTTGGTTCAAATTTGACACAAAATATTCTGCAATGGGACAAAATGAAAAAAAAAAAATTCAGCATCAAAGAACTAAACATCAACTTTGTGCCAGGCAATGTTCTAAGCACAACTGATAGAGAAGGAGGGCAAAAGTTAGTCCTTGCCTCCACAGCGGTTAAGATATTGTCCAGATTTATTTAAAATTAAATCGTCAAATTACAAAACAAACACAACATACTACTGTTCTTTATTATCAGCCAGATGAGCTTACAGATATAATTTAAATCCTATTGTGTGAGTTATTCATATTGATTTTAGTGCTTAGTACACTCCTAAATGTCCCATCTTCTTCATATGGCTGTATAAATAGTTTAAGATTTAATATCTGATGCACAATATTTGGTCAATGGTGCTGAACTACTCAACACTTTTCAGTTGCCCTTCTGTCCTTGCACCTTCTCACAATGGCCAAGAAATGATTATTAGGAGACATACAATTGACTTAGTTGGTCATTTTTGACCTATAGCTACACAATTACAAAGTGTTGCAAAATGTTTTTGTAGTTACAGTACATGCTGACTACTCTTCACTCTCCATTACATTCTCCATCAACCTAAAATCATAAAATCATAAAACTTTAAAAACTAGAAGAGAATTTAGAAAAGTTAGCCAAACTCTAAAGGTTAAAAATAAAACAAAACTGAGGGTTAGAGTGATTCGTTATGTTATATTTCAGAGTAGAGCTGAAATTAAAATATTCTTTATTTTACAATATTTTACATGATACATAAATATATATATATATATGAAAAAGATTAGATTGATTTTTTTTTGTTTCATAGAAAGTAAACTTTTTTTTACCATCAATGACAAAACAATGTGGCTCTTATTTTGTTTAAGAAGATTGTAGAATCTTTTGATTAGAATCTGATATTCTCCACAATGTAATTATCCATATTAAATTGTAGTATTTAATGTGAAAATAAAATCTCTTTTGGTTCTATTGGCTCTCCAGAAATGAACAGTATGCTTTGAGTTGCCAAGGAAACAGATATTTGCAAAGATGCAATACAACTTCTTTGATGTCAGTGTAAACCACTAAAGTGGAAATCTTTAACGTTTTCTCAACCTCTTGAGAGTAAGTGGTTTGCTCTAATCAAAATGAATTTGAAATTATTCTGAGCATGTACAAATGCAGTATTTTAACAACAAGCATTGATGCTGGTAAGCACATGTTTGTCATTCTCATAATGACTTAAATACACATATAATATTTTAAATATAGGATTAAAATATAATTTTATATAGGTATTTTCTAAACTCATATTTTCCTACATTATTTTGTTGAAATAATTTTCTAACTTCCCATTAATAACAATTCAAAATAAAAGTATGATTTTAAAATCAGTCTATTTTTTATATTAAAAAAATGCAGGTTAATTTCTTATCCACTACCTTCTAAATAAACCTTGAACACAAGGATTTTCAGGGATAAAAAGCACTGAATAATGTTTAATTAGTTAATTGGCTTTCTAAATGCAGAGACAAAAGGAGAAAAGCTTTGAAAATATAGCATAAGTAAAAACAGGATGCAGTAAGCCGATTTTCATTACTCTAATTATCTATTCAGTCTTTTCCTTTCTGGGTATCTGCCCCCCTTCTTTCTCTTCATTTATCTTTCTTTTTTTTCTAATCCTGTTCTATATTTATTACTTTCTTCTACTTTTGTGCTTCTTCCTTCCCTTCTTTATTTCCTTGTTTCCTTCTTTCCCTCCTTCCCTTCCTTCTAAAATGACTAAATGCTAATCCATTTGATACAAAGATTTCATAAATCTCTATATTATTTTTGTAAGTGTACACACATATATTTATCTGTATATAGATACACATGCATGTATTATATGTGTGTAAATGTCTACATACACATGAGGAGGACCAAAATGGTAGGACAGACAAAAACAAGCAAAGAAAAAGCACAGTATAGCTTTATAGTCTTATTGAAAATATTACTCTCTTAAAAAAAGAAATAAATAAAACCCAAAATTCTCAAGGGATGAAATAGAAAAACTTTAAACAAAGGAAAAAGGGGAAAAACCTTCAGAACTCTCGTAGAGACAAAAGAAAAAGTAAAAAACTTAGCTGCTAAAAATCTTAAGCTGCATCTGGAAGAAATGTTCTAAAGCACTCAAGTAAACCTAAAAGTTTTTGGTGCTGAGGTAAGGTGATGATGATGATGATGATGATTTTTAAGAAAACTTCAGTGTGAAGAAGAACCAAAACAACTTTGTTGTTAGCTGTTGTTTGAAAGGACAATAAACAAATGTTATACAAAATATATACTGCTCAGATTAATAGAAAAAAAGGTAAACATCTCAATTTCAGAAGAAAGAATTGAATTAGCATAAATGTAATACTGGGAGGGAAACAAATAACTCCTATATCAATTAATTCTACTATTAAAAAAATGATGCCAAGAAGTAGAAAAAAAGACTTCTTATAGAATATCTTTTTTCAAACAGATATATTTCAAACATCTTGACCAATCACTGTCAAAATTGAAATGGACACTATAGATGATTATCAGTAATGCAGCTAGATGAAAAAAATTTAAATGAAATATTAGCAAAGAATTTAAGACAGAATTATCACAAAGAATATGTTCCATGACTAGCTAAGTTTATAAAAGAAAAGTAGAGCTGACTTAATATTAGGAAAACCATAGTGATTATAGAAATAACAAAATTCATGTTATCAATAGTTTCAGAACAAAAGCTCTTTATATATTACAATACCAATTTATTTTTAACCCCCAAAAACATACTAATAGGTGAATGCTTAATTAAAATAATAAATGGTATTTTAATAAATTTTAGAGATCCCAGTATATATAATGACTATAAACTCAAATCTTTTCCACTAAATTAATGGGTGAAATAAAATATCTAATATTCCTACTTGTGTTTGACTCAATATTAGAAATGCTGGCTAAAGTAATAAAAAAAATAATTGAAAAGATGAGCATAGCTAAAGGAAAAACACAATTATGAACTTTTTTCTTATGATATGATTACATATTTAAAGAACCCTAGAGAAATGATTTCTTTAAATTCAACATAATTAATTGAAAATTGATAACTTCAGAAATTTACAAGATGTGAAAAAATCCACACAATTCTTCAGAATTTCTCTATGGTACAAAATTCAGAAGGGAGTGAAAGAAAGAGAAATTAAAATTAAAGCAAGCAGAAAATATATAAAATATCTCTGAGTCTACTTCCCAAGACAGACATATAAGCTACATGTATAACTACAAACAATTGCTTATGGGGGATGTGCAAAAGAAGAATAGATCTAAATACATGAAACAATATTAATTGCTTATGGGTAACATAATTACTATGATTAAAAAAGACAAAATGACCTAAATTAACTAACTTATTCATTACCATACCAATCAAAGTATCAAAGAATTGCTTCATTTCACTAGAAAAATAATAATGAAATTCTATGCAGCACAGTAGATAGAGCAATGGTCCTGGAGTCTGGAGGACCTGAGTTCAAATCCAATCTCAGACACTTAATGATTGCCTAGCTATGTGACCTTGGAAAAGTCACTTAATCCCATTGCCTTGGAAGAAGTAAAAAAATTTGAGAGAGAGACAGAGAGGAGAGAGAGAGAGGGAGAGAGAGAGAGAGAGAGAGGGAGAGAGAGAGAGAGAGAGAGAGAGAGAGAGAGAGAGAGAGAGAGAGAGAGAGATTCATGTAAATAAAGGGCTTGGATTTGGCAGGTGTCACATTGTACTGCAAGGCTATAACTTTCAAAACAGTTTGGTATGGTTGAAAAATACAGAGACTGAGAGAGTGATTAATTAGAATAGTTGCATAACATACAGAAGCAAATATATTTAATACCCTAGTATTACTTTAAAATAAAAAAAAAATTCTTACTATAAGGATAAGAACTCAACATTGGACAAATCTGATACCAGTATGGTCATAATTAGCATTACACCAACATCTCTTTCCTTTACAATAATAAAGGTACCTGTTTTAGATATAAAAGCTCACATCAAAAGCAAATTTAAGAAGCATGGAAAAATTACTTATCAGATCTTTGAATAAAAGAAAAGTTCATGACCACATGAGATAGAATATCTCAGGAAATAAAATGTGTAATTTTGATTATTTGTTTTTTTAAGTAAAATTACCCAATCTAACATAGATAAGATAAAATAAAAACAAAACAACAAAAATAGCAACAGTAGCCAACATTTATGGTACTTACTTATGTAAGACACTGTATTAAGCACTTTGCCATTATTATCTAACATGAGTCTTAGAGCAATTCATATACATAGGTGATATTATTATCCCTATTTTGCACATGAGGAAACTGAGACAAACAGATATTGAGTCATACAATTAATAAAGAATGTCTGAGTCACATGTTAACTTGGATCTTTCTGAGGTTAGGTCAAGTGCTTCATCTACTGAATTATTTAATCATTCCAATTAAGAATTAACAGGGAGAGAAAAACAACTTTGTAAAAAATGTCACCAAAAAAAAAATTCAGACAAAGGTGTCATTTCCAAGGTATATAATAAACAGATTCAAATATAAAATAATAGCCATTTCCAACTAATAAATGGCCTAAAATATGAATGAGTTGGCTTGAGGGAATAAACTTGAATATGTGTTTGCATATATATTTCAAATCAAAATTAATGATAATTGAAATAATTTAAGATCCTACCTTAAATCTATCAGATATGCAAAGATGACAAAAAAGAAAAATTACTAAACATTGAAGGAAGTATGTAAAAGATGTATTGTTATATAATTTGTGGATATGTGTGATTAATTATAAATATTCTGGAAAGCACTATGAAATTATAAAGCAAAAAGATTTTTTTAAAAGTGGAATGCCTAGGGGCGGCTAGGTGGCATAGTGGATAAAGCACCGGCCCTGGAGTCAGGAGTACCTGGGTTCAAATCCAGTCTCAAACACTTAAAAATTACCTAGCTGTGTGGCCTTGGGCAAGCTACTTAACCCCACTGCCTTGTAAAAAATAAATTAAAAAAAAGTGGAATGCCTTTTAGCCCAATGATACTATGTTTACTTTTACACCCAAAAAGAGATAAAAAAAATGAGGGAAAAATGACATAGATGTGGAATATATATGTAAATTGATTTTTTATGAATATACATGTTTTATTTATAAAAAACTTATCTTTTGTAGTGGAAAATTTGGAAAATAAGTGAATACTTGTCATTTGAGGAATTTGAATAAGTTGGGGTATAGGAAAGTGAGGGAATACAATCATACTGTAGGTTATAAGGATTGAAAAAATTCAGAGATACAGAAAGATATAGGAACTGCAGAAGAGCAATTTCTACTATATTATTAATATTATAAAAATAAAGAACTTTGAAGACATGTACAAACTGATAAAGAATTAAATGAACAGAATCAATTACTTGTACAGTCACAATGTTAACATAAAGACAAAATAATCTTTATGAGAACTTTGCTCAAAATGTCAATATTCAAGAACATCTATGATTCCAGAAGATGGATGATGAGTCAAGCCACCTGTTTCCTGATTGAAAAATGATAGAGTTGGGGTACAAAACTTTACCTATTGGAGGGGAGAGAGAGAGAGAGAGAGAGAGAGAGAGAGAGAGAGAGAGAGAGAGAATACTCAATTTAAAGTTTGCATATATGTGTGTGTGTTTGTGTGTGTGTGACAGACAGACACAGAGACAGAGAAAGAGGGAGACAAAGGGAAAGAGAGAAATAGAGAAACTGGAAAAAAGGGTAAAGAGGAGAGAGGGAAAGAGAAAGAAAGGAAGAGAGAGAACAAAACTCTATGGTTCTAAATTCTTTCCCTTATATATATATAAAATAGGAAAAATATATTAGATCAGTGTTATAAAACTCATATAAGAAATGGATGCTTGCAGGCCAGGCTCAGAAAATTAACTCAGAAAAATTATAAATTAACATTATCTGTATTGTACTGTATTTTTATCCATATTGTTCTACAGTTCCCAACTACATTTTAAGCTGGTTCTAGTTGCACTAAGGACTTGTGCAGGCTACTTTTGGAGCCCCAAGTCATGAGTTTGACCTCATAACTAGATGATTTGTCTCATAATGAAGGGACTGATCAAAAAGAGATTCAATCTTCAAGCATTCCCAGTATTCTCTGCCAGCTTTCTATAATGTATTTGGAGGCTTGGTAAATCTATTTCTGAAATAAAAAGGCCTTATCCCTATCTTAGAATAAGTACTAATATTTTCTGACTGTAGACTTACATTGTTGTGAAGAAAAGTGTTTTTTTAATTGGCTGCTGTACCATAAATGAATTCATACAAAGGACTCAAGCAGACAGCATCTCTTTCTCTTCCCTCATGGCTACTGAGTTAAAGGAAGAAGAAATGTGGAGAGATTTCAGGTGGGAGAAAGAGACTTGGAAATGGTAATGACAGGTAGGGTTGTGTCTTCTTTAATTTTTCTGCCCAGGCTATGCAGTTGTAACTGAATATGAATGAAGGATAAAACATGCATTGATGATATCCCTACTATGAACCAGGACTAGATGCCCATAATAATGTTGGAAAATTAGTGTTATTAATAGGGGTGTGCTACTTTTGATTAAATAGAGTTTAAGTTATTTGGTCAGAATCACAGTTATCAAGTTGATAAATCAGATTTGAGCTCAGGTTTTCTTTACTTTTGGCTCAGAATTTTATCCATTGTGCGACCTAGCCACCTGTAGTATTCCTTGGAATACAATGCCACCTCTGTTTCTGTCTCTATCATCTATATCCTTTTCTGATTTTAGATGAATGAAATTCAGTCAGATTAACACCATTTGAGTTTGAAATACCAGGAGAATCACTAGAGGTCCAACTATTGGGATTCATAATAGAATCTGCCGGTAGCCATAGTAGCTGATCCTGGTAACAAGTCTGTCCTGAGAAGTAACTTGATTATCTGGACCAGCAGAAATTTAGCCAGTATCCAAGGTTCCCATTATTTCAGCAAGGGAACTTCTCATTCATCAGTTATACAACACACAGAAACCTGATGGATGGAAAAGTTGAGTTACCATTATTTTTATTATGTTTGAGTTTATTCTTCCAAAGAACTTAAATTTTTAGATTTTAGATTTATTTTTCTTCTTCTTCTGTCCTTGCTATATTTTCTTAGTGAATATCCTGTTGTAAAATATAAATGCAAAATAGTAAAATAATATTGGAGTTATATTTTATTGGTTGAATAAGAAATAGAAAACTCCTCAAATGTCTTTGCCAAGAAAGTCCTAAATAGGGTAACAAAAAGTCTGACATGACTGTAAGTAAACAAAAATGTACTGATAATTGAGTAATAGATAGTTTTGAGAAAAATTAGTTGGGGTCTTGTGGTCACAAACTTGCTAGTAAAAATAAACCAAATTCTCTCATAGATATCCCTAGAATTCTGATTTAAGGTTATAGTAGTTCAACTCAAAGAACTCAATCATCTAGGCAGAGTTTGGTTAGGAATAATGAACCCTAAAGCTTGTGGAACAAATTTACACCAGGATACTTCTCATCTAAATTTTTTGATTCCAGAACTATGCTGTGAAAATACTAAGAAATTTAAAGAGAAATATGTAAATATAAATACGTTACTGAAAATCTTGAGCAGTAAGATATTTCCAAGCATATTCAAAACAGACTATGTGAATCCCTGATAGCCCTATATCCCCGAAAAACTTAACCCTGGAAGCTATATTAATTTTACCACATGCAAATTCAAAGTTGTAAGCAATGAATACAAATTATACATTAGAATATAACACATATTGGACACATATTGGTAAGTGGAATCACATCAACCCTGTAGTCATATAAGGTTAATCAGTCATTCATGGAGTAAGGTCTTTAAATTAAGCATCATAGATCAAAGAATACAGAGTTACACATACCTACAAATGATTCAATCCTCATGAAATTCTATCGTTTACAATATTATTTAACTAAAAAAATTGCTTTTAATATAAAAGATAAAATGATGGTAGAATGATTTTACAGATAAGCTTAAAATTTTGCCCTGTTTTGGGAAAAAAATGTAATTAGTCTGGAAAAGATTATCAAAGAATAAGAGCTCACTAAGTATCTAATTATATAACACCAATAATAGGAAGAGTGTACTAGGGGACTGACATTTATACTTTCTGCAACTACAGAGGAACATTTCTATTCACTGATATTTTATATGAAAATATTTACCTCTTCCTCAATGATGTTAGCAGTTCTAATCCCTAAATAGAAAATCACTTTTTAGGGAGGAGGGGAAGGAACAAAGTGAGGACAGATTAAAACAACAACAATCAGCTACTTTCAAATACTTCTCACAAAGAGGAAGAGACTTTTTTTAACTATGGAATACCCTGTAATCTTCAGTTTAGAATTTGTTCTCCTAATAAAAGAATGCTTTTATTTGCTAGAGGACTAACAGTGTTAAAATGGAAATGTATTTTGAGTGTACCATAATGGCAAGAAAAATGGGGCTGCTGTAGCCAAAAAAACAGGCATTAGTATTCATTTAAAGTATCATGAAAATGGATCATACTATAAACAATGCATGACTTGCATCCAATATGTATATTTGGGGGTGAGTTGGGGGGGTAACAAGAATATTTTTATTCTCAGATCATCAATAATATAAAGATAAATCTTCTATAAATCTAATCTCCTTTAGACATTTTCCATAGGAAAAAAATTTTGCATTTATATTTTAACCTACTTAAGGGCTTCTTGGAAATCCATTTAATTCACTCACTAAAGGTAACTTCTTTTTTTCCCCCTCATATTGTATTTTGAAGTCAGTTTCCATAGAAACCTTTCCATCAGGCAAGAATTTTAAAGAGATTTTTTTTAAACCTAGAACAGAGGAGACTTGAATGTCTCTCCCCTTCTACTGGGATAAATACTTTGATACTGCTAAGACCTATTCATTATGGGTCCCTGATCTGGATATGACCCTGGGTGGAGAGAAACTAGGAAATTTCACTAGATGGCTTCAATTCATCTTATCTCCAGGAAAAAAATAGTAGCCATCTCTTTAAAAGAAAAATCAGTGTTCTTGGAATTTATATAATCCTTGACTATTTCTGTTAGAGAATAGTGGAACAATGAAACTTATAGAGCACATAACTTTAAATTAGGGCTGATAACAATTGAGAGACAAGGAACATTGCTTTGCACATACCAGGCACTCAAAAAATGTTTGTTGATTATAATGATGACAGAGGAGACTAGAGGTGCTTTTATCTTCACTGTTTGTGTGGGATGTGTAATGTGTCTGAACTGAACAATGTACTACCCAGAACTATTAAACTGTCACCTTTCATTGCATCAGCCAGCTCTCCAATGTTTGAAAGGGAAAAAAAAATAGAGAAGTTAAAAAAAATTCTTTCCCCATGACTAGCTGACCATGTTATATAGAAAGCTACTTTTTCTATTTCTCGCATATTCTTTCTTTTTCCTCTCTTCTCTCTCTCTCTCTCTCTCTCTCTCTCTCTCTCTCTCTCTCTCTCTCTCTCTCTCTCTCTCTCTCTCTCTCTCTCTCTCATTCTCCGCATCTGTGTGTCTCTGTCAGTCTGTCTCTATCTTTCTCTGTCCCTCCCTCCTTACTTTATTCTTATAGAAATAAGAATGTCTCATTATTCTTTAGGAAAAAAAGGCAATTTCTTTTTTTATTTGTTTTCATTCTGATTTTGGGGGGTTAGAAAGGCAATGGGGTTAAATGACTTGCCCAAGGTCACAGAGGCAATTATGAAGTGTCTGAGATCATATTTGAACTCAGGTCCATCTGACTCCAGAGCCGGTGCTCAATCCACTGCCTCACCTAGCTGCCCCTTTGTCTCATTATTCTAAATTAAAATCACTTAATTTTTTTGATCTAGCTTTCTATAAAACTTCATTTACATAGCTAAACTAGCCAAAAAATATTTCTATACTTGTTTGCTTAGTTTCCTTGCTTTCTTTCCTCTTCACAATCTCCTCTAAAATCACTCTAGGCTTACCATTTGATTGAACTTGCTTTCTAGAAAGTAAAAAGCAATCTTTTATATGTTCAGGATGATGGACTGACACAATTGTTAATCTTAACCTATTGACAACTTTTAAAAATTATTTGCTATTTTACTTTCTGATAATAACCAAAATATTAACATTTATTTTTGAAATATTGAATTCCAAATGTTTTCTTTCCTTCCCTTACATGCTCCTTGAGAGGGCAAGAAATTTGATCATGCAAGACATATTTCTATACTACCTATTTTTCAAGAGAAAATGCATACCAAAAAAAGAATAATAAAGAACAAAAATGTATATTTTGATCTATACTTTGAACCTATAATTTCTTTCTCTGGAGATAGTATTTTCCATCATAAATCTTGTGAAATTATCTTCTAATATCTGAATTGTTGAGAATAACTGTCCTTCAAAATTGATTATATTATACTATTGCTGTTGCTGAATACAGATGTCCATGGTTCTGCTCATTTTACTTTGCATTAGATCAAATAAGTCTTTCCAGGATTCTTCTGAAACACTTCTGATCATCATTTATTATAACACAATCATGTACCATTTCTCAATTGATAGGCAAGCCCTAAATTTCCAATTCATTGCCACACAAAAATAGCTTCTTTATATATTTTGCGTATGTGTATATGTATATTATATATAATATACATATACATATACATATATGTCTTTTTCCCCCCATCTCTTGAGAATGGTCAGATCAGTTCACAACTCTACCAAAAGTGCATTAGTGCCCCTATTTTTCTAGATCTCCCACATTTGTCATTTTATTTTTTGTCATATTAGCCAGATAAGTATAAGGTGGTGTTCAGAGCTGTTTTAATTTACATTTACATTGTAGATAACTTTGATTTTTTTTTCCTGAAAGCTGTCTGTTCATCATTTGTCAATTTGTTGATCGAGGAATGACTTGCATTCTTGCTGAAATTTTTTTCCATAGTTTTTAACTTCCCTTCTAATCTTGGCTGCATTGATTTGTTTGTGCAAAACATTTTTAATTTAATGAAAAATCATCATTTTTGTTTTATTTAAACTATTTCATTTTTATAAGTTCTTACATTATTTAAGGCTCTGAAAAGTAATTATTACATAAATCCTTATATCTCATTTCTTCCAAACTGCTTTTCAGTTTTCCAAAAACTATTTTGCCAAATAATGAATTCTTGTTCCAAAAACTAGGATCTTTATGTTTATCAAGCTCTAGAATACTTTGTTCATTTACTACAATGTATTGTGTAACGAATATCTCACTGTTCTACTACTCTGTTTCTTATTCAGTACCAGATTGTTTTGAGGGTTATACTTTGTAATACAGTTTGAGATATGTTACTGCTAGACCACTTTCCTTCACATTCTTTTATTTTTTAAATTAATTTCCTTTATACTCTTCACCTTTTGTTCTTCTAGATGAATTCTGTTCTTTTTCTAGCTCTACAAAAATAACATTCTAGCTCTTTGGTTATAATTTCTATAGAATGTCATTTTTACTATAGCAACTTAACTTTCTATAAGCCAATAATAATTCTCTAATAGTTTAGATATGACTTCACAAAATCACAATGGTTCTATTGGCTGTTTTCTAATTTGAATTCCTCTTTTTTTCTTCTCTTATTGCTATAGATAACATTTCTAGTACAATATTGGATAATTGTGGTAATGGGTGGTATCCTTGATTCACCCCTAACTTTACTGGGATGACTTCTAGCTTATCCCTGTCAGAGATAATGTTTGTTGATAACTTTAAACACATCCTAAGTAGCATTATAAAGAAAGTTTTTTGATATGAATAGGTACAGTTATTTGTCAATAACTTTTTATAACTCTATTAAGAAAATATGACTTTTTTGTTTTTTACTGATATGGTCAATTATGCTGACATTTTCTTAACATTAAAGCAGTCCTGCCTTCATGACATAAACCCTACCTGATTTTAGCATGTGATCTTTGTTATGTATTGCTATAATCTCCTTGCCATTATTTTATATAAAATATCTGCATTGATATTCATCAGACTATTTCTGTTCTTATTGGTTTATGAATCAGACTTAAATTTGTGTCATAAAAATAATTTGTTATGACTTCTTTTACTTTTAACCAAATGCTTTATATAGTATTGGTATTTCCTGTTCTTTAAATATTTAGTAGAATCAAGGTATGGAATCCATCTGGTCCTGCAGATATTTATGACTTTTTCAATTTATTTTTCATACTCAAGGTTATTTATATACTCTGTTTCCTCTACTAGTAATCTGGGCAATCTATATTTTTTGTAAATATTTACCCATTTATTTAGAGTTTCATATTTTTGCATATATTTGGACAGAAAATGTTCCTAGTTAATTGGTTTAATTTCTTCATAATTAGTGGTATATTCACTGCTTTCATTTTTGATGCTGGTAAATTGATTTTCCTCATTCTTTTTTTTTAAATCAAATTAATCTTTTGTTTGTCAGTCATCTTGGATATTTTTTCCTTTCACTAAATAAATTTAGTTTTATTCATTAGTTTGATTTTTTTACTATCACTTTTATCAAACTCTCCTTTGAGTTTCAGAATGTACAGTTTGCTGTTTAATTGTGCATTTTTACTTTGTTTTAGAAACAATGCAAAACTTTCTTTTGGGGGAGCTAGGTGGCAGTGGATAAAGCACCTAGCCCTGGAGTCAGGAGTACCCGGGTTCAAATCCGGTCTCAGACACTTGATAATTACCTAGCTGTGTGGCCTTGGGCAAGCCACTTAACCCCATTTGTATTGCAAAAACCTAAAAAACCCTCTCTTTTATTAATTTAAGATTTAGAGATATGATTTTCCCCCTAAATACACTAGCTTTGACTGCATCCCTTAAGTTTTGGCATCTTGTGTAATTTTTGTCATTATCTTTAACGAAATTATTGTTTCTATATTTATTAATTTGCCCACTCATTCTTAGGGATAATATTATGCAGTTTCTAATTATTTTAAACCATAGTCCTTTATTGAATACAATTACTATTGCATCATAATGTAAAAGATATCAGAAATTTTCAATCTTCTAATTTTCTGAATTTGATTTTGAGTTTTTTGTATCCTAATGCAAGGCAAATTATTGATCAGGTGACATGTGCCACTGAGAGAAAAAATATATTACCATTCTTTTTCCCCTAGAAGTCTCACATATCTAACTTTTCTTAAATTATATTCATTTTCTTAACTTCTTTAGTTTTTAAATTATAGTTAACATTTTCTAGTGCTGGGAGGGGAATGTTGAGGTTCCCCACTAACTTTTTGTATATTTTAATCTATAGTACCTTTTTGATGATTTTTTAAAAAGTTTAGTTATATATAAATTATATATATATATATATATACACTCATATATACATATACATTTACATTCATATACATTTATTATATACATTATATTATAATATATTTATATACACATATAATTGCATATATACAATTCAATAATAAAATTTATAAACATGTCTTAAAGCACCATAGTGTAAAAGGAAACATAGATGCCCACTACCCCCCCAAAAAACCCCCTCAAAAACAAAATTTAAAAAGTTTACTTTAATTTGAATTCATATACTGTTAGTTCTTCATCTAAGGATGAATAGTGTTATTTATAATAAGTTCTTCAGAATTGTCTTGGGTCACTGTATTGATGAGAAAAGTTAATGTAGTTAATCATCTTACAATATTGTTGTTACTTTGTATGAAGTACATTTCATTGCAAGTTTTTCCAAGTTTTTTCTGAGAGCATTATGTTCATTATTTCTTTTTTCTTTTTTTTAAAGGTTTTTTCAAGGCAAAGGTTAAGTGGCTTGCCCAAGGCCACACAGCTAGGTAATTATTAAGTGTCTGAGGATGAATTTGAACTCAGGTCCTCTTGACTCCAGGGCAGGTGCTCTATTAACTGCACCACCTAGCTGCCCTTCGTTATTTCTTAAAACAGAATTACATTCCATCATTATCATGTACCACAAGTTGTTCAGCCATTACCTCAGTTTCCAATTCTTTGCCATAGGTCCTTTTCCTTTCTTATTTTCCATCTTTCTTGGGATGACCTAATAGGATCATTGCTAGGCCAATAAGCATACATGGTTTTATAGGCCTTTATGAGCATAATTCAAAATCTCTCTCTAGAGAATAGTTGAATCAGTTCAGAACTCACTAATGATACATTAATATCTCTTCTTTTCCCCTAAATCCTCTTTGAGATTTGTCATTTTTCTTTTCTGTCCTATTAGCCTATCTAATAGGTTTGAACCAGTACCTCAGAATTATTTTAATTTGCTTTTCTGCAATAAATAGTGAGTTGAAACACTTCTTATATGGCTATTGGAAGCATTGATAGCTCATCTGGAAGTCTTTCATACCTTTTTATAATTTATCATTTGGGGAATGACTCCCTTATTCATAAATTTGACTCAGTACTCTCATTTGGAAAATGCGACATTCATCAAAGGAACTTATTTCAAAATTTTTTTTTTCATAGTTACTATTGCTAACTCTATTTTCCTTTATCCTACTTACCCCACTTGTTATTCTATTCTTTATCTTCTTTCTCCCTGTCCCTCATCATTCCTTCTGACCACTCTCACACAATCTTGACCCTTCCCTCATCACAGTTCACTTTTCTCATCTTATTCCCTTCCTACTTTCTTATAGAATAAGATAGATTTCTATGACTAAATGAGTGTATATGTTATTCCCTATGCCAATTCTTAAGAGAGCAAGTTCATTCATTAAACTTAACCTCTCCTCTCTTCCACTCCACTGTAAAAGCTTTTTACTTGTCTCTTTTATATCATCCCTTCATATTCAACTCACACCTGTGCCCTCTTTCTATATATACTCCTTGTAACTGTCCTGATAATGAAAAAAAATTCTTATGAGTTACCATTACCATCTTCCCATGATGGAATACAAACAATTCAAAAATGTTCAATGAGTTCACTTTTCTGTTTACCTTTTTATTTTTCTCTTAAGTCTTCTGTTTGAAGATCAAATATTCTGTTCAGCTCTGGTCTTTTCCTCAGAAAAATTTGGAAGTTCATGATAGTCTATCTTTTCCCAGGAAAGATTATGCTCTGTATTGCTGAGTAGATGATTGTTTGTTGTCAAACAAGCTCTTTTGCCTTCCAGAATATCATATTCCAAGCCCTACAAGCCCTTAATGGGGAAGTGCTGTAAATACTGTACTATCCTGATTCCATGATACTTTAATAGCTTTGTTCTCACTGCTTATAGTATTTTCTCCTTTACTTGGGGATTCTCAAATTTGTCTGGAATATTCCTGGGAGTTTTCAATATATAATCTCTTTGAGGAAGTGATTCGACAAATTTTTTTTTCAATTTTAGTCTTTAGTTTTAGACTATCAGACAATTTTCCTTAATTTCTTAAAAGGAGATATCTAGGCTCTTTATGACTCTCTGGCAATTCAATAATTTTTAACTTATATACTGGTTCTATTTTCCAGCTTGCTTTTCCAATGAGACATTTCATATTGTCTTCTATTTTTTTTAATAGAAGCTGCATTCAGGGGAGAGTTTAGGCAAATCCCTAATTTTACTCTGCCATTTTGGCTCTGGCCCTTCTATTATGTGTTTTAGTAAAATACTATTTCCTATTTGCCTCCTTTAAATACATCATTTTTATTTTTACTTTGTGTCAAGTCACAATTGCTACTGTTGTTTTTATACATCAATTGAGGCATAATAGATTCTGCTCTAGGTCCTTATCTTTACTCTTTGTCTCTCTGCTTCAATAATTTTGTCTTGTAAACATTATATTGTAGAATTCTGGTTTTTAATGTACTCCTCTATAGGCCTCCATTTTATGGGTGGTCAAATTCATGCCATTCACATTCTCTCTCTCTCTCTCTCTCTCTCTTTCCTTTTAACCTGTCCCTCCTCAAAAGGGGGACTGTTTTGATTTTGACTACCACTCCCCCATCTCACCTTCCTCTTATCACTTCCTTTTAACCCCCCTCTTTTCCAGTTTCTCTGTAGGGTCAGATAGATTTTTGTATTCAATTGAGTTTATATTCTATTTCCTCTTTAAGTCAATTTCAACTAAAGTAAGGCACAAGCTTTACCTATCACCACCTAATCTTAACATTCACTTAAAAATTCTTCTTTTCTTACTTTATATGATATGATTTATCCCATTTTACTTTTCTCTTCCTCCTTCTCACAGTTTATCTCTCTTTCACATACCTTCATTTTATTTCATTTGTTGGATATTATGCAGCCATAGACCACTCACCTCCATGCCCTCTAAGTAAGTCTATCTATCTATCCAAATAATAAGAAAGTTCATTGTTGTTATAATTAACATTTTCTCATAGGAATATAAATATTTAACCTTATTGAATCCCTTATGGCTTTGTTTTCTTTTATCTTTTTATGTTTCTATTAAGACCTATATGTTACAGTCATCTTTTTCTATTTCTATTTTAGTCTTTTTATAAGGAAAGTGTTAAAGTCTTCTTTTTCATTTAATATCTATTTTTCTCCTGAAGCATTATACTCAATCTTTATTTTTTCTTTTAGGTAGGTGATTCTTGATTGTAATCCTTATCTCCTTTGCTTTCTAGAATATCATATTCTAAGTGCTCTGATATTTTAATGTAGAAATTGATGCATTTTGTGTTATCCTGACCAAAACTCCTTGATATTTGAATTGTTTCCTTCAGATTTCTTTCAGCATTCACTTATTGAATCCGATAACTCTGAAATTTGACTATAATACTTCTTGGAATTTTCATTTTTGAATAATTTTCAGGAGGTGATTAGCAGATTCTTTTAATTTCTATTTTTAACCTCATTCTAGCATCTCAGGGGTTTTCCTCAATAATTTCTTGAAATATTATATCTAGGCAGCTTTTTATGAAGGCTTACAATAAATAAAATATTTCTTTTAATTATCTCCACTCAATCTATTTTCTGGGTCTGTTTTTGTAATGAGATAGTTCACCTCTCCTCTAGTTTTTCATCCCTTTGATTTTGTTTTCTTGTTTCTTGATTTCTTATGTAATCATCTGCTCTTTCTTGTCCAATTCTAATTTTATTGTCTTCAGTGAGCTTTTGAATTTATTTTCCATTTGGTCAATTTTACTTTTAAGTTATTTTCCCTTCATAATTTTTGCCTCTTTTACCAATCTGTTGACTCTTCTTATATTTTCCTTGAATTATTTTCATTTCTTTTCCAAATTATTTCTCTACCCCTCATATTTGCATATAATTGCTTTGATTTCAATGTCATTTATGTGTGCATCTGTTAACATGTTAGCTTTTTATGACCAGGTTATTTTTTATTATTACTGCCACTGCTATTGTTATAATATTCCATTTTATTAGTTTTTTTTACTCATAACTTTGCATTAAACTTGATCTCTGCTCATGGGATATAGTGGCCACCATCCCAAACATCAAGTTTTTCTTACTATTCTTTTTAAATATACTTTTGGGAACCTTTATGCTTTCAGATCTTCCAAGGTGGTATGGTCTAAGGAAAGGTTTAATAGCTGCTCTTCTGTGCTCCAGTCTGTGAGTAACTACAAATACTATTCTTTGCCCCAGAACTGTGATTAGGACTTCTGCAACTCTGTGGCTTCAGGAGCTAGTGAGCTAGTATTTCTCTCTCTGATCATGAGCTGGAACTACTTATAGGTAATGTGACAGAATCCTGTTCCAGGGCACTTGTAATCTAAGCAGTTTTTTGATCCCTTCCTCTCTGTGGGTGTGTAGTCCCAAAGTTTCTGATGTTGCAAATTATGAACTGCCTTCAAGACCAGCTTCTAGCACCCTGGCCTAACATTCACTGAGCTGTCTGTGCTGGCCTCCAGGTCTAACTACCACTGTGCTGAGATAGATCATTATTGTAAATCTCCTAAGTTGTCCTGTTCTGAAATTTTGTTTCAACCTGACCTCTGGTTCTTGGTTTTACTGTGACAGAATTTTATTTGAGGCATTAAAGTTGTTCACAATGGAATTTGGAAGTACTCAGGTGAGACCCTGTCTTTATTCTGGCAATTTGGCTCTGCATTTTTCTCTACAATTTAAACTGTCCTTTTGAATTATCCCTTCCATGATTTCTGATGCTGTCTGCTTTCATTTGGATCTATGTGATGACTTCCTCTCAATTTCAATCATAAGTCATGGTCTATCTTCTCAACGTATCAGCTACATCAACTAGAATAAAGGAACTAGAAACTATTCTATCAATTAAACCAGATTAAAAGAACTAAATGTCAGAAATGTTCACCATCATCAGTGATCTTTTATAGTTAATGAAAAGTAGGAGAGGTACTAAAATTAAGATAGGAAGGAATGTGGTCTTTAAAATACAATCAAGTAAATATGACTTGGTTTTCTGACAAAATTCTAGAAGAAAGTATTGAAATCATTGCTAGTCATCCCCAAGGTAAGGCTGTGATAGATTTAGGTCCCAGGATAAGAGTTCGCCTGGCTTTCTTAAGAACTTACCATGGTAGATTAATTTCAATTCATTTTCTTTTACTGGTTTACTAAATGAATAAATATGGATAATGTTGTAAATGTAGTTTACCTAAATTTTGAAGTATTGATGTAAGCATTACATATAAATCAAGCTGGGTAAGAGGGAATGGAAAGGTATTAAATAATAGTACAAATAGTAGAATTCTAAACTATTTGAAGAACTGGGCTCAAAGTTCAGTGATAAATGCTTAACTGTTAATTGGAAAAGATGCATTTGATATAATGTCCACTAGAACCTCTGTTTTGTCCTTTATCAACAACTTATAATTATGCATAATTTCCATACTTATTGAGTTTGCATCTGACACAAAGTTTTTTTTAATACCTTTAACAACATAACCAGGATATTAAAAAAATCTCAATTGGCTGAAATAGTGGACAAAGTCATATAAGTTAAATTGTAATAAAGATTAACATAACAACTTGGGTTCAAAAAATCAACTTTCCAAGATCAAGAGCAAACGGTATGGCTAGACAACAATTCAGCAGGAAAGCCTCTTGGGGTTTTAGTAGACTGAAACTTCAATTTTAGCCAGCAATTTGATGTGGAAGGCTAGGAAGCTAATGTAATATTAAAATTCATTAAGAGAAACAGAATGTCCATGAATAGAAAGATGATAATCCCTCTGTAGTATGCCTCTGGTAGGATAGTATCTGAAGCAATTTGCCTAGTTCTGAATGCTACATTTTAGAAAGTTTTTTTAATAAGCTATGCCATCATCTAGAGGAAGACAACTGGGATTTTAAATAACTGCAAGTTAATTTTGTTTAGTTGAAATTAGCAGAGATATTTAGCATGGCAAAAAGAAAACTTCATTTGGGTTGGGAGTGTATGGTCTATGTCTAAATACATGAAAACTATCATGGAAAAGCATATTATAATCAATACTTAATGAATAAACAAAGGATGTTAGAAAGGCAAATTGAAACTCGATGGAAAGTTCCTAAAAATAAAAGGATACAACAATAAAATTTATCACTTTAGAATATACTGGGTTTTACAAACTGGAAGTTTTCAAGAAAGTCAAGATGACTGTTTATCTATTATGAAGAAGAGGGTTTTTTGTTAAGGTATGATTTAGAAATACTTGTAGTTTATTCCCATTGCATATATTTCTTGATAATATTAGATAATATCAATTACATTAAGGAAAATTCCATTTATTCTTTTCTCTCTAGTGTTTTTAATCGAAATGGATATTGTCTTTTGCCAAAGTTTCTTTTTCAGTATATGATTTCTATTGCTTTTGTTATTGATACATTCAGTTATATTAAGTGTTTTCCTAATATTGAACCATTCCTGCTGATCTGGTATCAATCCTAACTTATCATGGTGTATTATACTAGTAATATTTATATAATAGTAATGTTTTTTCTTTGTTAAAATTTTGTCTCAAACTTGCATCAATGTTCACTAGGGAGATTGGTCTATAATTTTCTTTGTCAGTTTTGACTCAGGAGCATAGGCATCAGAATCTTTGGTGTCACAAAAGGAATTTAGTGGAATTCTTTCTCCTATTTTTAAAAAATAGTTTAATTTAAAATTAGAATTAACTGTTTCTTAAATGCATGGTAGAATTCATTTGTACAACTATCTGGACCTGGAGACATTTGCTCAGGGGATTTGTTGTTGGTTTCTTCAATTTATTTTTCTGAAATGGATTTTTTAAAGTATTTTATTTCCTCTTCTGCTATTTCCTCAGTCTACTAAAGCCCCATGAGTCTTTCCTTTATTTCCTCTTCTGCTGTTTTATTTCTCTTTTGACACTTCTGGGTAGCATATTACCCAGATTAGCAGAAGAGGAAATAAAATAAAGCATTTTTGTAAATATTCATTGGTTTCACTTAGATTATCGAATTTATTGGCATACAGTTGGGCAAAATAGCTCTGAATTATCTCTTTAATTTTCTCCTCAATGGTGGTGAGTTCACCCTTTTCATTTTTGATATGGTTAATTTGGTATTCTAACTTTTTTTAAAAATCAGAGTAGCCATAAATATTCTTTTGATTTTTTTTCATAAAACCAACTCAGTTTTTTAAAATTAGATAAATGGTTATCTTGCTTTCAATTTTATTAATCTTTTCTTTGATTTTTCAGGATTTCTAACTTGGAATTTAATTGGGGATCTTTAATTTGGTCTTTCTCTAGCTTTTTTAGTTCTATACCCAGTTCTCTTTTTTCTCTCTATTTTATTCATGTAAACATAAAAATTGCATTCTCTACATTCCATAAATTTTGATATGATGTCTGATTTCTATCATTTTTTTTTTTAGGTTTTGCAAGGCAATGGGGTTAAGTGGCTTGCCCAAGGCCACCCGGCTAGGTAATTATTAAGTGTCTGAGACTGAATTTGAACCCAGGTACTCCTGACTCCAGGGCCAGTGCTTTATCTACTGTGTCACCTAGCCGACCCGCTATCATTTTCTTTAATGAAATGATTGATTATTTATATGATTTGTTTTTTGATCCATTTCATTCATTTTTAAAATTAAGTTATTTAGTTTTCAAATAATTTTTAATTTATCTTCCCAGGCCCTTCATTGCATGTCATTTTTGTAGCATCATGATCTTAAAAGCATATATTTACTATTTCTGCCTTCTGTAATTGATTATAAGGTTTTTATGCCTTAGTATATATGGTCAGTTTTGGTGTATGTCATTTAACGCAGAGAAAAAAAGACAATCTTTTCTAGCCCCAATGAGTTTTCCCAAGAGATCTGTCATCTATGTTTTCTAAGATTTTTTACACTTTCCTAACTCCCTTCTTATTTATTTTGTGGTTAGATTTATTTAAATCTTAAAAAGAGAGGTTGAGATCCCCCATTATTAAAGTTTTGATGTCTAATGACATCTATTTTTGGTTTTGTTTTGATTGAGATCAGAATAACTACCCCTATTTTTTTTCTTCTGCTGAAGCATAATATATTTTGCTCCAGTCATTGCCCTTTTCCTTGTATGTATCTCTCTGCTTCATATGTGTTCCTTGTAGGCAGCATATTGTAGGACTCTGATTTTTAATCCATTCTGCTATCTGGTTCCTTTCTTATGAGAGAGTCTATCACATTCACATTTAAAGTAAAGGTAAGTAATTTTATATTTCCCTCCATGCTGTCTTTTCCCATTTACCCTTTTCTCTTTTCTTTCCTCTTATTTCTCTTCACAAATGTTTTGTTCCCTTTCCTCTTTAACTTTAACTTTACTTTCACTTCTACCTTCCTCTTCCCTTTAATCAGTTCATTCTCCCCTTTTCTTTCCCTTCCCTTCCCCCCACCACTTCCCTGTAAGGAAGAATAAATTTTTAATCGCAATTGGGAATATATATTATTCCCTCTCTGGAACAAATCTATTGTATAGATTTACTCAGTGTCCACACCCTCCCAGATTTCTTGCAAAGTCTTCAGCTTCCTTTAGTTACATCTGCATTTGAGGGAGTTTTCTCCAAAGAGCTTTTTTAATCTCCTTTTCCAGCTGGCCAATTTTGCTTTTTAAAGCATTCTTCTTCTCATTTGTGTTTTTTGTTTTGTTTTGTTTTGTTTTCCATATGACCTAAACTAGTTTTTAACATAGTATTTTCTTCAATTTTTTTTTGGATTTTTTTCACCAAGTTGCTGACATAGTTTGCATTATTTATCTGCATTGCTCTCATTTCTCCTCCCAATTTTTCTTCTACCTCCCTTAATTGATCTCCAAATACAGGACTCAGGTGAACCACAGAGGGGGTGGATGAGAAGGACTAATTATGGGGAATATAATGATGTTGAACTGTTTCTATTCCTGCATGGGAAGAAGATACTTACAACTCATATGATCTTTCTCCTTCATAAGAGCAGTTAGAAAGAGCATATTTACACAAGGCACAGGAAGAAGATGAATATAATGGTATAACATAGTAAAAAAAGATGGAGTCAATGAATGATAAAGGAAAGTACTGGGAGGAGGAAAAAGGAGAGGAAGAAGGGGCTAAGATATTTCACAAGAGTCAAGAAAAAGCTTTGATAATAGAGTGGAAAGGGGGAAGGCAAGGGGGAATGGGTGAGCCTTCATTATCTTCAGAAATGGCTCAGAGAGGAAATAACATACACATACTTAATAGGTATAGAAATCTATCTTAGCCTAGAGAAAAATGAGAGGAAAGGGATGGCATAAGAGGGAACAGAGGGAGGGAAGGGAAGAGTAGGTGATAGAAAAGAGGGAAAACATGGGAAAGGGTACTCAGAAACAACATACTTCTGAACAGGGACTGGAAGAAAGGAGAAAAGGAACCGAATCTAGATGAGAGTGTGTGCAGGTGGGCCATAGAGAGTAGAGGGATACAGCTAGTGATAGCAACTGTGGGAAAAATATTAAAACAACTTCTCTGGTGGCTATGATGGGGAAGGCAACTCATCCCAGAGACAGAACCATTGGAATCTGAAAACAGACTGAAGTACACATTTTTTTCCTCTCTTTATCCTTGAGATTTCTCTTCTTCTTTTTTTTTTTTGGGGGGGGGGTTATGATTACTCTCCCAAAAAATTGCTATAATATAAAATCTTAAAGAAAGATCTTTAGATTTGATTGTAAGGAGAGACATCTCTCTTTCAGAATAAGATAAGGCGAAACACAAAAGTAAAATCTTAGACAACTTAGATGTGATAGAAGGGGGATAGAAAAGATTGTATCTTTTTTAACCTCAGTACATAGCACCTATACCAAAACTGACCATGTACTAGAATGTAAAAATCTTAAAAATCATATGGAGAAAGGCAATAGTAAATTTTTCAGATCATTATGCAATAAAAATTACATATAATAGTGAATCATAGATATATAAACCAAAAATTAATTGGAAACTAAATAACAATTTCAAAGAAAAATTTGGTAGAACAATAAATCATAGAAATAATCCATCATTGCATCCAAGAAAATGATATTAATGAGATATCATGCCAAAAAATAAGGGTTGCAGCCAAAGCAATTTTTAGAAGAAATTTTAAATCTCTAAATGTTCATATAAATTAGGCATACAACAATAAAAGCTAGAAAAATAAAAATTAAAGATCTCCAATTAAATACTAAATTAGAAATTTTGATAATAAAGGAGAGATTCATAAAATTGAAAAGAAGAAAACAAATAAATCTAATAAATCTCTAGCAAATAAAACTAATAAAGCATTATATGTAAAATCCTATAGAATGAATAAAACTTTGGTTAATATGATTAACAAATTGGAAGGAGAATAACAAAATAACAGTAGCAAAAATGAAAAGTGTGAACTCACCAGGGAGGAAATTAAAGAGATTATTCAAAGCAATTTTGCCAAACTGTATGCCAACAAATTTGATAACCTGAATGAAATGGATGAATATTTGAAAAATACAAACTACCCATACTAGCAGAAGAAATATTATACTTTAAAAAGCCTATTTCCAAGAAATAAGTTGAAGAAAGCTTAAATAAATTGCATAAGAAAAAGTCTCCAAGTCCAGATGGATTTGCAAGTGAATTCTACCAAACACCTAAGGAACAATTAATGCCAACTTCTACAAAAATTATTTAACAAAAGGTCTAGGAAAAGCAGCAGTTTTTCCCAAATTCCTTTTATGATATTATTCTGCTGATAACTAAATCAGCAAGATTCAAAACTGACAAAGAAAATTAAAGACCCCTTTCCCTAATGAACATTGGTGCAAAAATCAGAAATAAAATTTTAGCAAAGACTTTATGGCAAATTTTTATTAGGATAATACACCATAATCATGAAGGATCTATACAGGTAGGCAAGGAGAGTTCAGTCTTAGGAAGACACTCAACATAATTAAAAATATCAATAACAAAAGCAAAAGAAATCATATGATTAACTCAATAGATTCTGAAAAAGCCTTCAGCACAATGCAATATTCATTTCTATTAAAAAACACTAGAAAGAATAGTAATAAATTAAGTTTTCCTTAAAATAATAACTAGTGTCTATCTAAAGCTATCAACAAATATTATATATAATGGGAATAAATGAGGAGCATTTCCAATAAGATCAGGGGTGGAAAAAGAATGTCCATTATCACCATTACTATTCAATATAGTATTCAAAATGCTAGTTTTGGCAATAAGAGAAGAAAAAGAAAGTGAAAGAATTAAAATATGGAATCAGGAAGCAAAATTTTCTCTCTTTGGAGGTGATATGGTTGTATACTTATAGAACCCTAGAAAATAATCTAAAAAATACTTGAAAAAAAGCAACAAATTCAGCAAAGTAGTGGCATATAAAATGGACCTGCATAGATCATTAAGATTTTTATATCTCCCCAACAAGCCCAAGGGCCAGAGATAGAAAGAGAAATTCTATTTAAGGTTACTATATCTACCTCCCAAGACAAATCCAGAACTGTATGAACACAATTAATAATGCTTTTCACATAAATAAAGGCAAATCTAAACAATTCAAAAAATGTCAATACTCATGGTTTGGAAGAGATAATAAAAAATGATGATTTTATCCAAATTAAATTATTTATTTAATTCTACAACAATAAACCTACCAATAATTATTTCACCAAGTTAGAAAAAAATAGTAACAAAGTTCAACTATTCAACAATGTCAACAAATGACAAATAATATCAAGGACCTGATAAAAAAGTAATGTAAAGGAAAGTGGTCTAGCTCTAACAGATCTAAAACGATAGTATAAAGTAGCAGTCATCAAAATTGCCTGGTCCTTGTTAAGACACAGTAATGTATCAGTGAATTAGAATAGTTACAAAAGAAATAGTAGTAAATAGCTACAGTAAAGTATTATTTGAAAAACATTAGCTTCTGGAATAAGAACTCACTATTTGACAAAAATTATTGGAAAAGCTGAAAAATAGCATGGCAAAAACTGGTCATAGACAAGTTTTCTCACATCCTTTACCAAAATAAGGTTAACAAAAAGCTTATAGAATTCAGACCTAAAGAGTTATACCATAGACTGATTACAAGATAAAGAAATACTCTAACTCTCAGATCTCTGTAAAGGGGAGAAATTTATGTCCAAAGAAGAAGTAGTGTACATTATAAATTGCAAAATGGATGATTTTTGACAATATTAAATTAAAACTTTTTGCAATAGTAAACCTAATGCTTCCAAAAGTAGAAGGAAAACAGAAAGTTGGGAAACAATTTTTTGTAGCTAAGGGTTCTGATAAAGTTCTCATTTCTGAAATGAAGAGAATTAAATAAAATTCACAAGGTTACAAGTCATTCCCCAATTGATATGGATATGAACTGGGAGCTTTCAAATGAAGACATTAAAGTTATATGGAATCATATGGAAAAAAACGCTCCATATCATTACTTATTTGAGAAATATAAATTAAAACAACTACCAGATACCAACTCACACCTATCAGACTGGCTAAAATGACAAAAATGGAAAAATAATCAATGTTGGAGAGGTTGTGGGAAGATTGGTATATTGATGCACTGTTGGTGGAATTGTGAACTAATCTAAACATTCCGGAGAGCAATATGGATCTATGACCAAAAAGCAACAAAATTATTCATACCCTTTGACCCAGCAATTCCAATTCTGGGTCTATATCCAGAAGAAACTATAAAAAACTATAAAAAAACTATAAAAAAAACTATAGAAAAGCTCTTTTTGTAGTGGCACAGAATTGGAAACTGAGGGAATGTTCATCTACAGCAAGCTGCTGGGAAAACTGGTAGATAGTATGGCAGAAACTAGGATTAGACTAACAGCTTACACCCTTTACTAAGATAAGATCAAAATGGATGCAGAATTTAGACATTAAAAATACAATTTTATAGGCAAATTAGGAGAACAGGGAATAGTTTACCCGTCAGATCTATGGAAAAGGGAGCAGTTTGTGACCAAGGGGGGGGGGGGAGGTGGGGGGAGAGAAAAATTATAAAATTCAAAGCCTTGCAAAAAATTATTGGAAGAAATTACTACTTTTATACTATTACTATATATAATTCAAAAACAAATAAAATATTTATATTAAAAAGTAAAAAATAAATATAATGTAATTTCAGTTATTTTTACTGTCTCATTTAAATTTACACAATTCTTATTGTATTTGTCAAGTCTCCAAAATGTGGAGTTTTCCTTTACTTATTAATTATTTTTGTTAACTCTTTTAATCTAATTATCTCATTTTTACTGTTTTTCTACCATTTAGGTAAAATAAAATTTCCCTCCCTCTGCATCCTATCCCATTTTATCAGGTTTTTAAAATGTTTTTAATGTTATTTTCTATTTTTTCTTTTCATCATTCTCTTCATTAATTCTCATCATTTTCAGTCAATTTTTGGATGTTTTTCTTTAATTAATGCTACTTAAGTGTATTTATTCCTTCTCAGTCCCCATTTTCCACATGGCATTAAAGGTTACAAAACTTATTTTGCATTCCTGCTACCCAATAATTTCTAAGTTTTTCTCTTATAGATACTGTCCCTCCTCCTTTCTATGATGTGTTGTAATTATTCCTACATATTAAGAGGAAGGACATTATCTTCTTCAATCCAGAAAACAACTATGTAAAGTTGTTTATATAATTGTTATCCTTATTTTATAGATGAGGAAACAGACACTCAGTGATTTCACCGGGGTTACAGAGTTGGTGGTAGATATTAGATGTACATCTCAAATTTTGTCTACTCAATAAAAATTCAGTATTCTTTTAGAATTTCAGAAATTTTATATCATCCCTATCCTGAATAGGAGGATTATTCATTCAGGGATCCTGAATATATTTTTGTGGATTTTTTACACTTTATCTTGTTTCCATTATTTCTATTATTACCCTTCTAAAAATTATCCTTGAATTTTGAATATACACATATGCATGCACCACTCATGGATATATACACACAAATACATCCATATCTTTCTGCTTTTCTCAACAGTAAAAAAGGCTCATATTCAATTCATATAAATAAGCAACTTTATGATAAAAATGAACAAAAAAGACAATGAAACATTAATTTGCTAATTATTGGCTCCTGTGGAAAAAAATATTGGTGAGGTAACAGATTACAGTCTGGAGGTGACACTGACAAGTAATAGATGGATCTATATAATTATATCAGCTTTGGGCCCCCATCTCCTGGTGAACATATTAACTTTCTTGACTCACTATTTCAGTGAGTTTGTTATAAGATCTTGACACAATGGTTGTCTTCAGAAGCAAGCAAATATGCTTGGATATTTTCTGCACTTTTCTCAACACATGATTGATGCAGAATTAAATACTTCTTAAAATCTATAGAACAATTTCAAAGAAATAAAGAAAACATCTGTAATATGTCACTAATCCCAATTCTCTTTTTCTTTCTCTGACCCCAGAAATCCCCCAGGCAGAGTATCAATCTGAACTTAGAAGTTCTAGTTATGAGCATCTATTTCTATTGTGTTGAGTTTTCCCTTAAGCAAGAAAAGTAATATAACATCATTGTTTCTACAAGCTATTTGACTTAAAGTAGGACAGATAATAGGCAAGAAGAAATTCTGAAAGAACTTTAGACCTGGATCTCATGTTATGGGATTACAGAACTCAGACTCCAATTGAATTAGTTTCCAATTGAAACTGGAACTGGTTTCACTGGTCTAATTACCTCGGACTATGTTTGGCATTATTGAACACATCATAAAGCAGGATGAATGGACTGGTCAAGGAAAATAGCTTTCACCTGATCCTGGCATAAACTCCAGTCTCAGCTGTGAATATATATTCTCTCTCTCTGTTTCTGAGGTTCTTTGCTCTACCCATCACTAACTAGTCAAATCTCCACTGCTCTGCCTTGTAAACAGGCAGAGAGGAACACAAAAGTGCAATAAACACATTGCATCTGGCTGCAACATTCACATGCACATTATCTACATTTTATATCTTGTTCTGTACTGGGGTTTGATCGCAATGAATAATTAATTTTTTTTAATTTAATTGAATTTCTGGGGATGGCTAGGTGGCATAGTGGATAAAGCACCGGCCCTGGAGTCAGGAGTACCTGGGTTCAAATCCGGTCTCAGACACTTAATAATTACCTAGCTGTGTGACCTTGGGCAAGCCACTTAACTCCGTTTGCCTTGCAAAAATAAAAAAAAAACTAAAAAAATTGATTTTCTTTTAATATTGCAAACAAGATTGAGATGGATGAAGTTTAAATATACATTCTCATTTTAAAGATGAGACTATAAGCACATAGTAGTCAAGTAACTTGTAAATGATTGAACTGGGATAAAATTCAGATTTACTTTCTCAAAGTTTCCTACACTTTCTAAAATATGAAAGACTATAGCCTTTCTTAAGTGAAAATCTATTCATCTAAAATGTCAAATGTAGTATAGGAGTAAGGTAAATATTTCCTTATGAAATTTGCAAACTGAAATACAGTCTAGTTCAATGGATATCATGATTTTAATCCCCAAATCACACTAATTAATTCTATAATTAAATTTATAAAAACAAAATACCATTGGTACTAATCTACTTTGATTGCTAGATGGAGGATTATAAATATTGTGCTGAAAACAAACTTTGAAGTCACCTCTTAGAATCCTCTCATTTTACAGATGAGGTTCAGTAATATTCCCAAGGTAGGGGTGGCTAGGTGGCATAGTGGATAGAGCACCGGCCCTGGAGTCAGGAGTACCTGAGTTCAAATCTAACCTCAGACACTTAATAATTACCTTTCTGTGTGGCCTTGGGCAAGCCACTTTAACCCCCATTTGCCTTGCAAAAATTCTAAAAGAATATATATATATATATATATATATATATATATATATATATATATATATATTCCCAAGGTGACACAATCAGTAGAAAAGCTGGGATTTGAATAAAAGTTCTCTGATTCCCCTCTTTAAATTGTTCCATAATGTCTCCTTTCTATAAGCCCACCAATAATGAGTTTAGCTATTGAGGGGAAAACAGCTTTGATATATGGGAACATTGATGTTTATATCTTTTGACCATATTTCCTGAGCAATAGAAATAATCTCTTCCTGTATAATTTTTAACTTTTTTTGTTATGTTTAAGTTGATTATTTCCTTCTGTTAAGCATCTTTCTCTACTAAATGTTCACATGAACAGCCAAACCATAGGAGAACTTGAAAGGCTGTCATGCTCTTTTAACTCCCTGATCTTTCTTGCTGTTTAAGATGATAGGCAGTCGACTACAGACTAAAAGTCCTGATACTTTCCAGCAAATGATCTGTCTTTCCTGGAATAGAGAAGCTATAGATCAGTAAATAGCAGTAGGGGTAAGTGACATTAGCATTTGGTAAACAGTTTTGAAACTTCAACAAAGCAACAGACCCTCCATTCTTCAGAACTAATGACTCTGTGGATGGAAGCCATAAACATACATCCATGGTTCTTTCCTATATTTCCTATATTTTTCAACTAAACTCTGCTTCCAAGAGAGAAATTTGACTACCGACCCCTAAGAGAAGAATGTTCTCTGTAAAGCTCAATTATATAAAGCCCTAGACCTTAACTAGGACTTGTTCTCCATTCTGTGAGCTAATTATCTATTCAAGAAGCAATGCTTCCCTCCTAGCAAAATTTCTATACTCAGTTTAGCTGAAGATTGACAACTTAACTTTGACTCACACTTAAAATATGATGGCTAACTGAGGTCAGATAATTTGGGGGAGTCTGTGTTATCCTTTTTTTCCTTTGAAATGAAGGTATTTCTGATCCCTTAAGTTATTAAAAGGAATGAAAATTCCAAAGGAAGTTGACTTCATATATTATGTCTTCACTGTCTAATTCTCTCCAAGTATTAAAAAAACATCATTTTCATGGACAAATGGTGATTTTGACAATATTCACAATGTTTTATAAGACATAGTCAAAAGAAAACAAATTCAGAGAAAATAGTTCAGGAAAGAAGCAAAATGTATAATTTTGTGCTTTCCATTAATGCTTTCTCTGTTCCTGAAAGACATTAAGATTTTGTTCCAGCACAAACAAAATTAAATCTTTCTTCTTTTAAAAAAACTACTGTCATATCAGTGTTATGTTTTAACTTGGAAGACTGATTACAATAATTTTCTTTCTTCGGTCTTGTAGCAGCACCTTCATTTCCAGATATATGAAAAATGTATTTCTATTAAATGAGGAAAAAGCACCATTTTGATTCAATTACAAAACCCATGATCAATTCTAAGTTATAATAAAGTGGTGAAGAGAAAATGAAACAGATTATATGTTAGAGGCCAAGAATAAATGTTTGCATAGTAGCATAAAGGCAAGGCATGCAACTTTAACCTCAAATGTCACTTGTTAACCATAAGAAAAGTATATAACTGTAGGCTGCTTTTTTGTTTTTTGTTTTTTTGTTTGGTTTGGTTTGGTTTGGTTTGGTTTTTTTTGAATAGATTACATGAGTCCTTTTGGATGAAATGAGAACTGCAAAGAAATCTATTTAGAAGGAAGTGAGGTAAATGAAATTCATGAAATTGTAAATTACTTAATGCAGAAAACTATCCTTCTTAAAGATCTTCTAACAGGTCATATTATCAATGAAGAGATAGTATACACATTAACAGTAACATTGTGAGTTGATCAGCCTTGATGCAAGCAGCACCTCTCAGCAGTTCAGAGAGCTAGGATGACTATATTAGACCAGCTATGGACAATGGTATCCCCTTTCAGAGGGAGCAAAACAAAACTAAATAAAACCCTTCAGAATCTGATGAACACTACATTCACTTTTTAAATAATTTATTTTATGTATTTCTTTCCCTTAATCCTAATTTTTCATACCAAAAATGACTTAAAGGCATTAAAAAAAAACAACCAGTATTATCACTGTAAAATGGTACAATTGAATTTGTGAGTAGTTACATATAATTCATTATCTTCATTATATCTATGGATCTATTATCTACCAATATAGGCAATCCCATATCAATGTCTAATGGGCAAACACTTATCTAGTTTCTTCCACGTATCCTCTTCAGGGAATCCATCCAGAATTCTATGGATCTTCCTTTCAATACTTGACTTTTTCCCAAAAAATTCTGTAGATTTGTATATATACAAATAAAATCTGAGTATATTTGCATCTGAGTATATTTACATATGTAAGAACATACATGTACATAACTACATGCATCACCCTGCATACACATAGCTGTTTTGTACAGTGTGTGTGAAGTAAAAATAGTTTGAGTGATTTTCCCTTATTTAACTAAAGTGTGACAATATTTAAAAACCAATCATCCAGGTAACCATGGTTAACATAATTTGTCAGATGAGGAAACTTTTAATCAATGTAAATCTCAGCAACTTGTAGTCTTAAGAGCTATGCATAGACCATTAAGGTGCTAATTAACTTGCCTTAGTACACACAACTGAAAAGGAAATTTGAAATCAGGCCTTACTCAATTCCAGGTCAGGTTTCTAACAATAATCACAAACTTCCTCTATAATAAGTTGATTTTAAAATTGTATAATTTTTATCCATTAAATCATTAACAAATTATATCTTTAATGAATGAATTTAAATTAATCAGATGTAAATAAAGTAATATCAACATAATGAATTTCACTATAGTCAAAGATATGACATTTAATTGTTTTAAAAAATAATAGGCATTTATTTTTCCTACCTCTCCTCACTACAAAAAAGGGAAAAAAAAGGGAGAAACCTTGTGATATAGATGTATATTCAAGGAAAACAAATTCTCACATTGCATTTGTCCCAAAATATAAGTTTTATTCTATATTTCCAATAACCTCTTTTGTCAGTAGGCAAGAAGCATCTTTTGTTACTGGTCCTTTGAAAACCTTTTAGGTCATTGCATTCACCAGTTTCTAAATCATTCCAAGTCGTTCATTTCTACAATGTTTTCTTTAACCTAAAAATGGTCCATCTAGTTCAGAATGTTCAATTCATGTCAAAAACTCCAAGAGATAATTTATCCAGGGGTACAATGTTCCTGAGAAAACAGACTTGCCAACTAGTACAAGCTTGTTATGCTATTAAAATCACCATAATGATAATTTGCATTAAGAAATACAATTTTGAAGCAAACCTAAGTATTTTCTTCAAAACAGAGTTGCCTATTTAGGAAAATAAGTAAGGTCAAAGCACTATAAGCCTCTTTCCCCCAGCCTATTCAATTATGGGCTCAGCTCATTAGTTCATAAACAGTGCATCTCTGGGCCCAACTCTGTCCAACTAAAAGACTATATCATAACTGATTCATTGAATTTCTCATATAATTGCATGCTATAACCTGAGTAATGTACAGTTTCTATTTGTTTTGTTTGCTTTCATTTTTGTTTGCACAGATATTTTTAGGTTGAGCTCTTTTCAGGGATCATGGATATTTCTCTGGAAGATTTTAAGAATTTTATAAATTGGCCATATAAGCACATTATTGTCTTCAAGCAGAAATGTCTTAACCAAATCACTTTCTATAGGAAAACCCTCTTCCATTGAATTCTCTGAAGGACAACTTCCCTGACATCTGTACTTCACTTCACATTGATATAGAAGACTTAGGGTAAAACAGAAATTAAAAGTTAAATAGACTATGGACTTCAAACTTGGAGAGTGTATTCTCATCCTTAACACTGTGCATTAAATAAACTATTAAAGCACTAATTTTGATAATCAGAGAACAGTTGAAAAATTCTTTCCAAGGGCAATGAGGTGGCACAGTGGATAGAACACTAACCCAGAAGTTAGGACACCCTGAGTTCAAATCTGGTCTCAGACATTTAGTAATTCCTTAGCTGTGTGACATTGTACAAGTCACTTAACCCCTTGTCTTGCAAAAATTTAAATAATTTCTCTCCAGTTTCAATTGATAAGGAATCTTAAGTGTGTTCTTGTTTGAAATTAATATTTTCAAGAAAAACACTTATGCAAACTACTGAATTGCCACAGTATTAGATCAAATACTTTTTTCATTAATAAAAAATAATAAATACAAAGAAATAAACAGTAAATGCAGAGAGATCTTTTGCTTTCTATAAACTTTCAGTAAATTTGAAAATATATGGCATATTATAGTTGGCAGTTTATATAAGCCTGACTAAGCCCTTTCTTTCTTTGTTTCTTAGGTTCTTTATTTTCTTCCTTGAATAATTGTTGATATGCCTTGTTAGGAAGCATTTCCATGTTATAAATCCTTATCACAGGTTCAGTTCAAAAAGAAATTACTGCCTTCATTTTTATTCAGAGTAAATAAGCCAAGTAAAACTTTCATTTTTTAAAAAAAACATTACTTTTTAAAAATTTATTTCATGGATGGACATAAAAATTTATTTGGATATCTACCTTGGGAAAAAACCTTATACATAAATAACATCTCAGAAAATAGCTTGACCCTGGAATAGAAAAGAGGAAAAGAGAAAACAGAATTTTAATTAAGATATTGCATAGTATTTTATGTAATACAAAAGGGATTCCTGCCACTAAATAAAACTATTATGCAATAATATGCATTATGTTATGTGGTAGTGAATAATGGAATATAATAATCTCAGAAGCATAAAAATAAAAATATAAAATAAAATTCATAGGCACATAGTAAATATAATAAGCTATTGTATAACACCAAAGATAGATCATATAAGGACTGATATTAAATACATAATCCAAGCAGAAATGGAGAAATGAAGTCTGAAAAGTATAGATCAGTGGCCTTGACTTGGATTCTTCATAAAACTTAGGAACTTATTAAAGTAATCATTAGTGAAGATCTATAATGGGGTAGTGATATCAAAGAGCTAATAGCATTTAGAACAGCTCATGCCTAACAAGCCTCATTTCCTTTTTTTGATAGCATTGATTGATTGGTACTTTCAGGGAAGGCTATGAATGTAATATGCTCAAATTTCTAGAAAGCCTTTGAAACATCTTATTGTATTCTTTTTGGAAAAGATTGGGGTATTTGAACTAGTTCATGATATAGTTTGAAACTGGTTTAGAGTAAGCTTTTTTAAATGAACATTTTAATATTGACTTTATCGAACATCTCACAGAATCTACCCTCAGTTGTGCAATGGTTGGTCATTTAAATAATGACTTTGATGAATCAGAACTAGATTCTCAGGACAACCAATCATGACAATTATACTTAGATATATCATTATACTAGTCATCCCTTCATAAAATGAATATAAATATTAGTTCCCATAGCAATTACAAAAACTTTATTTCTAGAAAAGGCATGAAATACATGTTTTAGTATTTATGGTATTAAACTCTAGGTCCACTTTTTTATTTACATCCTTGAACTTGGTAACCTTATCAGTTCTTATGGGTTGATTAATATCTCTAAGCAATGGTTTCTAAATATTTATCTCCACCCCATCTGGTAGATAAGTAGTACAATGAAGAAGAAAGAGCAATAAACTTAATTTCAAGAAGACCCAAATTCAAATCCTTCTTCAGTCATTGATTACCTGTGTAACACTGGACAAATCATTTAAAGTCTCAGCCTCATGCTTATCATAGGGAAAACAATAGCACCAATCTTACATGATTTTTGTGGGGATCAAATGAGATATCATATGCATAGTGTTTTACAAAATTTATAGGCCTTTATTGATACTATCTATTGTTGTTGTTAATCTCTCCTGGGTTCCAGAACTGGATCATTAACAGCTAATTGAGCATTTGAAACTGTATGAAGTAATAAATGAATGTATGAAAAAGTACCTTAATATGGTATAATATTGCTTTTTTATCCTAATTGAATATCCAGCCCTCAGCAATCCCTGACCTCAAGATTTTTACATTCCAATAGGGGGAATATAGGTGAGGGAAGACACAGGACTCATTAGTAGGATTATAGAGTAATTCATTGGTATTCTGACATTCCTTTACGGGAACTGAAGTATCTGTTGATTTGGTAACTGTTGCCAGAGGTAAAGGTGGAAAGTGGAAGGAAAGAAGGCATGCAGTTATATATAAGTTAAATGTTTTGAAGATGATCTGGGAATGGAGAGTATAAGTGGTATCAGGGTCAGGTGCAAAATAGAAGCACAGAAGTATTGTGTGGAAAAAAATGGGCTAGCCATTGATATTTTGGAGACATATCCCCAAAAAACTCATTATCTTGTCCCCTTCACCTAAAATTCTTCCTTCTTCTGAATTTCTCTATTTCTGTCAAAATATCATCATCCTTCTATCCTTCAAGATGTATAACTTCATTGTTATCCTTGTCTTCTCACTCCATTCAAATATCATATCTGTTCCCAAAATTAACTATTTCTGCCTCCAGAATATTTATTGCAGCTGACTTTTATCCTTATCATCCACCTTTGTTCATAACTTTCCCTGCACTACAGTGGGTCCCTATTGTCTCTAGGAAGAAATAAAAATCTCAATTTACTCTTACATCCTTTACAATCTGATAACAACTAATTTTTCTGACATTGTACATCATTCTGCTCCAACACTCTTTGTTTGCTTCAATCAACCATTTTTCTTTTATTCACAAAGGAAAAAGCTAAGGAAAATACAATTTTAATACAATTCAAATATTTTCATATAAAGATTTTTCTACTATATTATTGTAATAATGATTCAAAATGTACATAAATGAAAATTCTCCCTACTTTTTCACATTCCTCATCTCCTGTAAACACATCCAAGAAATTATTTCCCAGTATAATACACCATTATATATATATATATATATATATATATATATATATATATATATATACATATATATATAATACTTATATTTTGTTATTATTATCTATTCAGCTTTCTAAGGGAGTGGAAATAGAGATTATTTTTCATCTTTTCATTCTATTTTTTTCAGCTTGGGAAACTAATCTGTTCTCATGTTGTGGCATTTAGAATTTTTAATATTTTTTCTTATGTATTGTACTTTTGTTCAGTAGATTTTTTTTCTGGTTTTCCTTTCTCTTGTTCTCTCTCATGTTATGACATTTGGAATTTTTAGTTTTTTTAAAATATCATTGCACTTTTCTTTAGAAGTTTTTCTTTTTCTTCACACAGAAAGGACAAGAGAAATCTAATATTGAGATTTTTTATTTAAATTATATATATATAAATAAACATTAATATCAGTTAATGTTTTTGAAACTAGAAAAGCTCATTTGAAACATCTATATATTTTATAAAAATTTTAAGTAGAAATTGTAAGTATAAATTTAAGTATAAGTATAAAATTAACTATAAAATTTTAAGTATAAAAATGATTTTAAGGGGTGGCAAGGCGGCATAGTGGATAAAGCACCAGCCTTGGAGTCAGGAGTACCTGGGTTCAAATCTGGTCTCAGACACTTAATAATTACCTAGCTGTGTGGCCTTGGGCAAGCCACTTAACCCCGTTTGCCTTGCAAAAACCTAAAAAAAAATGATTTTAAAATTCTTCAAAATTCTCTAAGGAAAGAGATGACCAAATTTTGTACCCTATTCATTAGTCAATAATTTTCAGTAAATTTGTGTAATTGAAACAAATATCTCCAAGCAGAGAGAACTCTATATAGTTATCTATATCTTCTATAATATCTTGTTCTAGAGCTGAGACATCTTTGGTATTTGACTCTTTGCCCTTGCATTTGCAACCAAAAATAAAAAAAAATACAATAGAATATAAACCTTTGTTCTGTGAAAACCAGTTCTACATCATTAGTATTGTATGATGCTGCTGCTTATCTTCCTTTCTTATGAAGGGTTTTTGTCTGCACAGAAGCAAAGAAAAAAAAATCTGTCCTGCCAAGGAAAAGTAAAGATACTGAGAATAGTTTGAAATCATCAAATAAATAAATTTTAGTTCATTTTCATGGAAAGTAAGACTCAAAAAAATCACAAATTTATTATGCAAACCAGATTTTAAGTGAAAATAAGTTTCCAATCACTATATTTACCTTAGTTATCTGAATCTTGGATCATCTGTACAATTGCCAAGATTATTATAAGAAATCAGTATCAATGAAATCAGGCAAGAAGAGTGAAAGTAAAGAAATATATAATTTATGTATATATTATTTAATTATATATATGTGTATATAGATGTACTATATTATATATTATAGTAAATATAATATACATTATAAGTATATAATTTAATGAGTCCAGAAAAAGGAAATAATTTGACATTTTATTTTTTAGAGATACCATAGAATAGGTTATAAGCTCTAAAACTTTACAATTTTTTCGTCTCTTCATTCGTATTTTATAGAGAACGATGGCAAAAGAAATAGAATTAGAGAAAAAGAGACAGAGAGAGACAGAGAAGGAGAGAGGAGAGAGAGAGAGAGAGAGAGAGAGAGAGAGAGAGAGAGAGAGAGAGAGAGAGAGAGAGAGAGAGATTGGTAGATTGGTGATGGGTTATGTTGTTCTTCACTCATGAAAAAGACCATGACATTAAGGAGGTGATACCATGACAGGCAAATGAATTGAATTTGTGTGAGGGCGTGCTGTGGCAATTCACTAGCCTCCCTTCTTCTAGAGTCATCTGGGTCCAGAGACCAGATAGGAATCAGGTTGACAGGAGATGGTCTTGGATGCCAAGCAATAATGGTGAAGTGACTTGCCCAAGGTCACACAGCAAGTCGTAGTCAAGTGTCTGAGTCTGGATTAAAATTCCAGTCCTCCTGACTTCAAGATCAGTATTCTATCCATTATACTACCTAGCTGCACAACAGAAATTGACAAAGCATGACAGATTGGAAAGTCTTAGAGTCAGGATGATATTACTTTTCCTAGATGAATGAAATCATACTTCTATTTTTAATATGAAGATCCCACTGTAATTCATCACCTATTTGATAATAATATGAATAATAACGTGGACATATAAAGTGGTCATTTTTTTGGTTGGGAGGAAAGAAGGTAATGGTAGTGAAAGTTTCCTGGGTACCCTGAGAAAGTCATTTAACAAAGTTATGACAGAAGTGTACTCTAAACCAAGCTTTCTTATCTGTGAGGCCAGCTCTCAATCCACCACGTAAGACATTTTATATTTTAAAATAATCAATCAATCCATAGTTGAGTTTATTAATGCTAATAATAACATAAAAATATCACATAGATGCTTATAGTACAGATTAGGAAACAATGGCAAAATAAGATGCTAAAATACTACTTTTGAAACGTGAATAATAATTGTGAAGTAACTTTTCCTTACAGCTAGTATCTTCATCACCTAGAGATTTCTTTATGCATGTCAAAGGGAAATCTCATGAACTTTCTCACATTTAATTTGTCCATTATTTCTTATCCCTTCATATTCTGGACTGAAAGTCACGCTAATACTTTACTCTAATCTCTTGAGTATTCTGATAGGATATGTTGTTTTGAGATTGGGAGAAGATATAATAGACAATATCTTAGAGAAGTCAATGAGAAATAAATTAAATTGAATCTTTACTCTCCTTTTTATCCTTTAGTTCACTATCAGTTTCTTTTGTCTCTTTCTTCACACTGACATGAGTCCAAAGAATTACCTTGATTCTTTAAAAAAAGATTCTCTGATCTAGCCAAGTTATTTATACTTGGATTTCAAGCTCTCAACACTCTATTCTCCTCACCTGGGATATTATTCTCATTTTTTCCACTAATCTTCACCTTTTATCAACCAGGAAACCCTAAGAAACATAGAGATATATTATGTTGATGCTGATATTTTTCTCCAGTTCTTAATATCCTATTATTGAACTCAACTAGGGTTAGTTTGATTCATTAAAACTATTTTTTTTACCAATAATGATTTTTTCATTTTTTTATCTTTAATATTTATTTATTCTCATTTTGTACAAATAATGTTTTTATACATTAATAAAATATTCTTGTTTAAGAGTAAACTAAATACCCCTCCCCCCAAAAATATAGACTTGCTTGAGTGATAAAGTAAAGAGCAGAGAAAAAAATTGAAATTAAAAAGAAAAAATAATAGTAATAATTTTAAGTATGGCCAGGTGGCACAATGGATGGAGCACTAGCCCTGGAGCCAGGAGCACCCAAGCCCATATCCGGCCCTGTACACCCAACAATCACCCAGCTGTGTGACATGCAAGCCACCCTAACTCCACTGCCCTGGAAAAACCAAAAAAAAAAAGAACCAAAATATAATAAAATAGTAATAATAGTAGGGGTGGCTGGGTGGCAGACAGAGAATTGGCCCTTGAGCCAGGGGCACCTGGGTCCAAATCCAGTCTCAGACACCCAACGATCACCCTGCTATGTGGCCCCAGGCAAGCCACCCAGCCCCATTTGCTCTGCATCCCCCAAAATAATAATAATAATAATAATAATAATAATAATAATAATAATAATAATAATGAAAAATGTGCTTCAGTCTTTGTTCCAACACCAACCACCAACAACTCTGTCATGGGTGGATCACATTCTTTATGATTCATTGAAACTATTAAATGTCCTTAGTAGTTGATAGAAAACTGTCCTCAGAGACAACGAGACAACATCAACATGGTAAAGGATATTTGTTTAGTGGCATATATATATATATACATATATATATATATATATATATATATATGTACAAGCATGCACAAACCCATATATATGTATATATACATTAAAAATATAACCATATTTGAATATCCCTTCAGAATATCCCTTTTCTGGCGTTTTTGCTCTTTACTGTCTTCTGTCAGCAATTATATCCTTATTAATTAGCATTTGTCAATTTATAGCTTTATTAGTTTAGAGTCCCCAATCTCCCCAAATTTTATGGTTGTCAAGGATATGCCTCAATAGTTTAGCTCTCTACCTCTATCCTTCATCCTCAATTCTCTATCAGTAGTTTGAATTTGTCATAACTGATTATCTGTGTATCACTGAAGACTGACTGACCTCCTATCCTTTTACCGAATAGGGAAGTGCTATATATAAACAAGAGTTTGAGAAATTATGGTTACATTTTTTTTCTGGAATTATTTATCATGTATCAATTCAAGCAAACATAATAATTTAAAGAGAAAACAATTGAAAAGAGAGGCAAAAAAAAGTGAAAATTCCTTAATCTGGCATTCAAGGTCTTCAATAAAATATACCTTTGTAATGTAATGTAGAACATTCTCTGGGTTTATTATCCCATTATCCATTCATAGAGGCAGGTTAAAGATGGTTAAAATGTATCTGATGCATTACTCAAATGCACCTTCCCAAATTAAAACTCCTAATAATCATCATTGCCTTTCAAATCATTTGGGTCAGTATTTGTAGCATCTTTTTAATCATTTCCTAATATGTACTATAACTATCTATGTACTTGACTCACATTATTACTCTGAGATTACAAATTCTATCAGGTAAGGGTTAATATTTTTTATTGTCTTAATATAACTAACAACTTAGCCTTGTATATTACAAGTATTTAGGAAACATCCATTCAGTTTGATTTTATATCAGGAAAACCACTCCTTTGACAGTCTATTTCCTTGTCAAATGTCAATATTAGTACAGTGGTCAAGTAAGAATATAAATGAAAGTATTTTCAGACAGCACATACTTTTATTTATTTTTTTAAGTTTTCTTCTAGTTTCAAATTTTCTATCTTCATTCCCTCCCTCACACAAGAAACACCATATCTATTATACATATGAAGTCATGAAAAACATTTCTACATTAGCCATGATACAAAAAAGTTTAATATGATTTAATCTTCACTCAAGTAACATTACTTTGCTGTTGGGGAGTGGTTAGGAAAGATCTCTGTGAGTTTAACCTTAAAATATCAAAAATTAGTTTAAATATGTGTTAACCTTCAGAATTTGTTGTAAAAAGGGACATATTTTTTATCTCTAGGATTTGGCTCAAGAAAATGCAAAATTGAATTAGGTTAACATACAAATTTATTGATGTTTGTCTAAACTCCCTAATTATGTAGGTATACACAGGGAGGGTATCTAACAAGAGAACCAGATCCCCAAAGATACAGCTTGGAACTGGATCTTGATACATTCAGTTATCAGAAGACAAGATCTTAAAAGCTATTTCTTCAAGGAAGGGAATGAATTTCTACTTAGGATGTGTCTGGATACCTCTGATATCAGACTATTTACTAGGACATGTATCCAGTTGAACATTCAAGGAGGGATGGCTCCTCCCAAACCCAGTATTATTGTTTCTTATCTGTTATACCAAAACTTCCTCAAAAGTGTATCTTTTCCCTCCAGGATGTCAACACATCTGGTGTCCCTTGACACAAGTGGATTGGTTATCAGAATTCAACAAAGACATTTTTCATCCTGAGTGCTTTGGAATTGTTATGGATCATTATAAAGATCAGAGTTGCAAAGTCTTCCACTGATGATTCTATTACAGTATTACTGTTGCTGAGTGCAACACTGTCCTGGTTCTGCTCTCTTCATTTTGCATTAGTTCGTATAAATATTTCTGGGGTTTTCTGAAAATATCCCTTTCATATTTTTGTATAGTACAAGAGTATGCCATCACAATCTTATACTGTTTGTTCAGTTATTCCCCAATTGATGGCCTTACCCTTTCCACTTCTTCACTAGCAGAAAAAGAATTGCTTTAAATATTTTTGTACATGTGGCTTTTTCTCTTTACTTTGATCGCTTTGGGATAGTAGTATTGATGGATCAAAGAGTATGCCAAGATGGAGGAAAGAAGTCAGGAACTATTTTAAATTCTCCTGGTTTTCCCTCAGGGGAAAAAAAACAACCCTGAACCAAGTCTCTTAGAAGAATTTGGATGCACAAAACTGAGAGAAGAACCTAGGAGAGCATCATGTCTCAGGGAGCATGAGAGAGACAAAGGTAGAGAACAGATAGCCAGTGCAGGGGCAGCATCTGTTCTGTGGGGCAGGAGAGCTCCAGCATGGCAGCAAGACATCTATCCAGTTAACTAGGCTAGACTGGAAGATTAGGGCCATGAGACCCCATGTTTTCTTGAAGTCCTCATGTTTCCATTTTAGTCTGTCTAAGCTCCCCCCCCCCAATTCCTATGGAGAAAAGTGACTCTACCCTGAATAAACAGAATAACAGCCCTCATGTCCCCAGGCTTAGGTGTGGGCAACAGATCTCCCCCCAGTGCTTAAGTAGATTAACTAAATAGTTGGAGGACCCAGTTCAATTGTTCAAAGATAATACAGATCCTGCAACTCTCTCCACCACACCCATGCCTAGGGAGCAAACTACTAATCAAGGTCACAGACATTCCAGAGAAAGCATGTAGCATCCCTTACTGGTCAGTCCACTTGAAGTTCCTAAACTCATTAAGCAAAGCCACTGTGTACTTGACTCAAAACCAAAGGTTCCTGAACCAGCCCCTCTCTGCAACAGAAGGTTCCAGGAAAATTAAGAAAAGCCAGCAGAAAAGGGGGTCCATAGAAAATTATCATGAAGTCAAGTATCCCAACTCAGAGAGAGAACTAGAACTTCAGAGGAGAATATGAAGAAAATGTAAAATACCTCATTGGCAAAACACCTGACCTGGAAAATAGATGCAAGAAAGACAATATAAGAATCATTGGGCTTCTTGAAAACATTGAGGAGAAAAAAAAACCTAGACTCCACACTTCAGTATATATTGAATGAGAATTTCCCTGGTATCATGGAACCAAATAATATAATATTTATTGAAAAAATCCATTGTTCCCATTCTAAAAGGGATCCCAAAATGAAAACAAGTAATATTGAGACCAAATTCCAGAATCATCAGATAAAAGAGAAAATCCTGTAAGCAACCAGGAAGAGACAATTTAAATATCACAGTAAGGATTACACAGGAACTGATTGTATCAACATTAAGGAATCAAAGGACCTGGAATATGATATTACCAAGAGCAAGGGAGCTTGGAATGCAACCAAGAATTCACTATCCTGCAAAATTGAGCCTTCTTTTTCAGGGAAAATATTGTACATGTAATGGAATAGGAGGCTTCCAACTTTTCCTGATGCAAAGAAAATTTAGACTTCAAACAGGAGACTCAAGAGATACATAAAAAGATAAAAAACGGAAAAGAAAAAAAACTGCCATCCAATAAGATGAAACTGGCTATATCCCCACATGGGAGAAAGATTCTCATAACTCTTGGGAACTGTAATTCTATTAGAGGAAAATATAGTAAGACAGAAGTAATGGACACTCATGACTTTTCCATGATTCTGACAGATTGATTTAAAAATAATATCTCCTTAAGGGGAGGGGTGCAGTAAAGAGATGGGATGATGGAAATTGAATGGGTAAATTGCATCACATGAAGAGGTGGAACTATTGCAATACAGGAGAAGAAGGGAGGAGGTGAGAATTGCCTGAATTTTAATCTTATCAGAGCTGATTCAAAGAAGGATTATTACACACACTCAGTTAAGTTTAGAAATTTATCTTATCTTTCAAGTATTAAGAGGAAAAGAGTGAGGAAGGAGGGGGGAAGTAAAGAGGAACTGACAGAAGGAAGGGAAGGAAGAAGGAGCAAAGGGAAAGGAGAAAGAAATGGGAGAGGGACTGAATATAAGGGGAAATACACTGAAGGAAATAGTATTCAGATACAAAATACTGGGAAATAAGGATAAAGTGAAAAATGGGAAAAATACAAACAAAGGGAAGATAGTGTTGAGGGAAATACAGAGTTTAGCAATTATAACTTTGAATTTGAAAAACTTAAGTGGATAGAAGAGTGGATTTAAAATCAGAATCCCACAATATACTGCTTGTAAGAAACTAATTTGAAGCAGAGAGATACATATAAAGTAAAGGTAAGAGGTGAAGCAGAATATATTATGCTTCAGATGAGGTAAAAAATGCATGAGTAGCAATCCTTATCTCAGACAAAGCAATTGCAAAATTAGAACTCAGTTAAAAAAAAGATAAAGAAAGAAACTATGGGGCGCCTAGGTGGCGCAGTGGATAGAGCACTGGCTCTGGAGTCAGGAGTACCTTAGTTCAAATCCAGCCTCAGACACCTAATAATTACCTAGCTGTGTGGCCTTGGGTAAGCCACTTAACCCCGTTGCCTTGCAAGAAAAAGAAAGAAAGAAAGAAAGAAAGAAAGAAAGAAAGAAAGAAAGAAAGAAAGAAAGAAAGAAAGAAAGAAAGAAAGAAAGAAAGAAAGGAAGAAAGAAAGAAAGGAAGAAAGAAAGAAAGGAAGAAATGAAAGAAGAAAGAAAGAAAGAAAGAAACTATATTCTCCCAAAAGGTAGCATAAACAATGAAGCAATTTCAATACTAAATATGTATGCACCAAGTGGTTTGGCATGCACAGTTTTAGAGGAGAAGCTGAATGAGTTACAGGAGGACATTTCTGCAAAACACCACTGGGGGGAAGATTCAAATTCCCTTTCTAAGAATTAGATAAATCTAGTCATAAAATAAACAAGAAGGAAGTTAAAGAGGTAAATAAAATATTAGAAAACTTAGACATGATAGATCTTTGAAGAAAACTCAGTGGGGAGAGAATGCAATACATGACACCTGAAGAAAAACTGACCATGTACTAGGGCATAAAAACTTCACAATCAACTGCAGAAAGGCAGAAATAGTGAATACTTCCTTTTCAGATCATAATGCAATAAAAACTATATGCAATAATGGGCTATGGAGTGATAGACCTAAAACTAATTGGAAACTAAATAATCTCATTTTTAAAGAATGAGTAGATCAAACAACAAATTATAGGAAGAAGTAATGATTTCATCCTAGACAATGACAAAAATGAAACAACATACCAGAACTTATGGGATAAAGCAAAAGCAGTTATTAGGGGATATATATTTTTTTTTATTGTTTTCTATTAAATATTTAATTAGGTCAGTCAGTGACTTTCAGTACAGGCCGCCCAGAGGAGGACGAGTCCAATTCTCCTGACATACTTTGAGGGGGTACAGGGACCTGAAGAAGCCCAACCCCGCTCTTCCCAGGTATTGCAATGATCCCTACATGGCAGCAAAGATAGTGATGGAAGGGAAGATTGCCAACTCAAGAGGAATATAGGAGGGAGGGAGAAGGAAAAGGATAGTCAAAAGTCCCCAGGGTTCTATGAAAAAGAAACTTACTGGGAGCGTGTCATTTCTGTCTGGTAGGTGGTTCTAGAAATACCTAAAATCCTAATCCAGAGACATACCCATGAATACAGGAACAGTTCAAACACAAGACTGTCCCTCTATCAGACCCCTGGCCTCAGGCAGGGATTTGTTTTTACAGTCCTTCATTTTCCTAAAAGTTGGGATAACAAATTCCCATCCCTTGACTTCTGTTTACCCTCTCACTGGTTCAGGGTCATTTATTAAGGGCCTAAACTAAGAAACAAAGAGAGGAACTTGGCTCAGGTGTAGCAGGGAAGCCAAGAGCTGAGGTAGGCATGGAATTATTTGTACAGCTTGGCCACGGCTCTTGCCTCTAAGCTCTAACCACAGGACAACACCACCTCCTCTGTAATTAGGATTGCATCTGTGATGCTTACTTGGAAGGACACTAGGCCTAGGTAACCAGAGCTGAAGGGTACTTTCCCAGGGAGAAAAGGGACTGGAAGATAAAGGAGAGTGATAAGCTAAGAAGAATCATAGCTAGCTTTAAGGTTTGCAAAGCCATTTATATGTTATCTTGTTTGTTCCTTAAAACAACCTTGATGAGGCAGGTAGTATTATCCCCATTCTACAGATGAGAAGACTGAGACCCAGAGAGAAAAAGGGCAATGCCCTGCTAGTTAAATAACTAGTGGCAAACACAATTAAACACAGGTCTTCCTGATTCCAAGCCTCAATCCTCTATCCATTAAGTCACCTAGCTGCCTGAAACCAAAGGTGAAGAGGCCTTGGTCTAGCCTCAGCCTGACCTGACTCCCTGGGGAGCCATCAGATCCCAACGATGGAATGAAGCATGAAATCTGAGAGGATGGTTAGGGAACAGGGAAAGTGCAGTATGAAATGGTGAGCAAGCTGTGAGGGAAAGGGGGGAATATCTGGGGGAGGGACATGAGAGGGGCTCTTCTGGCTAACAGCTCCCTCCAGAGATGAGGAAGGAGTCCTCAGGGTCACTGGAGGGGTGAGATCTTCAGGGGAAGACTCCATGTTCCGTACCAGAGGGACTGTGTAATATACATTCTCGTCCCAGCCCCTCTTCCTCCAGGCTGCATTTCGGGTTTCCCTCTCCGGACTGCAGGTCTTTATAGGCCCAGAGATGGTGGACCACATAGAGCTCTCCAATCTGGGAGAAGAAGCCACCCACAGCTTCCTGGTTTTCCTGATGATACTTGATTCCTCGGGCCCCAGTTGTTTCCCCACTCAATCATGGTCCCTGGCTTCAACTTGTAAGTCCTTAGTTCATAAATGTTGGGACACTCACGAGGCTGGGGTTCATTCCAGAAACTGAACTCCAAAAGCAAAAAAGTTTAATAGATTTAATCTTCACTCAAGTAACATTACTTTGCTGTTGGGGAGTGGTTAGGAAAGATCTCTGTGAGTTTAACCTTAAAATATCAAAAATTAGTTTAAATATGTGTTAACCTTCAGAATTTGTTGTAAAAAGGGACATATTTTTTATCTCTAGGATTTGGCTCAAGAAAATGCAAAATTGAATTAGGTTAACATACAAATTTATTGATGTTTGTCTAAACTCCCTAATTATGTAGGTATACACAGGGAGGGTATCTAACAAGAGAACCAGATCCCCAAAGATACAGCTTGGAACTGGATCTTGATACATTCAGTTATCAGAAGACAAGATCTTAAAAGCTATTTCTTCAAGGAAGGGAATGAATTTCTACTTAGGATGTGTCTGGATACCTCTGATATCAGACTATTTACTAGGACATGTATCCAGTTGAACATTCAAGGAGGGATGGCTCCTCCCAAACCCAGTATTATTGTTTCTTATCTGTTATACCAAAACTTCCTCAAAAGTGTATCTTTTCCCTCCAGGATGTCAACACATCTGGTGTCCCTTGACACAAGTGGATTGGTTATCAGAATTCAACAAAGACATTTTTCATCCTGAGTGCTTTGGAATTGTTATGGATCATTATAAAGATCAGAGTTGCAAAGTCTTCCACTGATGATTCTATTACAGTATTACTGTTGCTGAGTGCAACACTGTCCTGGTTCTGCTCTCTTCATTTTGCATTAGTTCGTATAAATATTTCTGGGGTTTTCTGAAAATATCCCTTTCATATTTTTGTATAGTACAAGAGTATGCCATCACAATCTTATACTGTTTGTTCAGTTATTCCCCAATTGATGGCCTTACCCTTTCCACTTCTTCACTAGCAGAAAAAGAATTGCTTTAAATATTTTTGTACATGTGGCTTTTTCTCTTTACTTTGATCGCTTTGGGATAGTAGTATTGATGGATCAAAGAGTATGCCAAGATGGAGGAAAGAAGTCAGGAACTATTTTAAATTCTCCTGGTTTTCCCTCAGGGGAAAAAAAACAACCCTGAACCAAGTCTCTTAGAAGAATTTGGATGCACAAAACTGAGAGAAGAACCTAGGAGAGCATCATGTCTCAGGGAGCATGAGAGAGACAAAGGTAGAGAACAGATAGCCAGTGCAGGGGCAGCATCTGTTCTGTGGGGCAGGAGAGCTCCAGCATGGCAGCAAGACATCTATCCAGTTAACTAGGCTAGACTGGAAGATTAGGGCCATGAGACCCCATGTTTTCTTGAAGTCCTCATGTTTCCATTTTAGTCTGTCTAAGCTCCCCCCCCCAATTCCTATGGAGAAAAGTGACTCTACCCTGAATAAACAGAATAACAGCCCTCATGTCCCCAGGCTTAGGTGTGGGCAACAGATCTCCCCCCAGTGCTTAAGTAGATTAACTAAATAGTTGGAGGACCCAGTTCAATTGTTCAAAGATAATACAGATCCTGCAACTCTCTCCACCACACCCATGCCTAGGGAGCAAACTACTAATCAAGGTCACAGACATTCCAGAGAAAGCATGTAGCATCCCTTACTGGTCAGTCCACTTGAAGTTCCTAAACTCATTAAGCAAAGCCACTGTGTACTTGACTCAAAACCAAAGGTTCCTGAACCAGCCCCTCTCTGCAACAGAAGGTTCCAGGAAAATTAAGAAAAGCCAGCAGAAAAGGGGGTCCATAGAAAATTATCATGAAGTCAAGTATCCCAACTCAGAGAGAGAACTAGAACTTCAGAGGAGAATATGAAGAAAATGTAAAATACCTCATTGGCAAAACACCTGACCTGGAAAATAGATGCAAGAAAGACAATATAAGAATCATTGGGCTTCTTGAAAACATTGAGGAGAAAAAAAAACCTAGACTCCACACTTCAGTATATATTGAATGAGAATTTCCCTGGTATCATGGAACCAAATAATATAATATTTATTGAAAAAATCCATTGTTCCCATTCTAAAAGGGATCCCAAAATGAAAACAAGTAATATTGAGACCAAATTCCAGAATCATCAGATAAAAGAGAAAATCCTGTAAGCAACCAGGAAGAGACAATTTAAATATCACAGTAAGGATTACACAGGAACTGATTGTATCAACATTAAGGAATCAAAGGACCTGGAATATGATATTACCAAGAGCAAGGGAGCTTGGAATGCAACCAAGAATTCACTATCCTGCAAAATTGAGCCTTCTTTTTCAGGGAAAATATTGTACATGTAATGGAATAGGAGGCTTCCAACTTTTCCTGATGCAAAGAAAATTTAGACTTCAAACAGGAGACTCAAGAGATACATAAAAAGATAAAAAACGGAAAAGAAAAAAAACTGCCATCCAATAAGATGAAACTGGCTATATCCCCACATGGGAGAAAGATTCTCATAACTCTTGGGAACTGTAATTCTATTAGAGGAAAATATAGTAAGACAGAAGTAATGGACACTCATGACTTTTCCATGATTCTGACAGATTGATTTAAAAATAATATCTCCTTAAGGGGAGGGGTGCAGTAAAGAGATGGGATGATGGAAATTGAATGGGTAAATTGCATCACATGAAGAGGTGGAACTATTGCAATACAGGAGAAGAAGGGAGGAGGTGAGAATTGCCTGAATTTTAATCTTATCAGAGCTGATTCAAAGAAGGATTATTACACACACTCAGTTAAGTTTAGAAATTTATCTTATCTTTCAAGTATTAAGAGGAAAAGAGTGAGGAAGGAGGGGGGAAGTAAAGAGGAACTGACAGAAGGAAGGGAAGGAAGAAGGAGCAAAGGGAAAGGAGAAAGAAATGGGAGAGGGACTGAATATAAGGGGAAATACACTGAAGGAAATAGTATTCAGATACAAAATACTGGGAAATAAGGATAAAGTGAAAAATGGGAAAAATACAAACAAAGGGAAGATAGTGTTGAGGGAAATACAGAGTTTAGCAATTATAACTTTGAATTTGAAAAACTTAAGTGGATAGAAGAGTGGATTTAAAATCAGAATCCCACAATATACTGCTTGTAAGAAACTAATTTGAAGCAGAGAGATACATATAAAGTAAAGGTAAGAGGTGAAGCAGAATATATTATGCTTCAGATGAGGTAAAAAATGCATGAGTAGCAATCCTTATCTCAGACAAAGCAATTGCAAAATTAGAACTCAGTTAAAAAAAAGATAAAGAAAGAAACTGGTCATTTTTTTGGTTGGGAGGAAAGAAGGTAATGGTAGTGAAAGTTTCCTGGGTACCCTGAGAAAGTCATTTAACAAAGTTATGACAGAAGTGTACTCTAAACCAAGCTTTCTTATCTGTGAGGCGAGCTCTCAATCCACCACATAAGACATTTTATATTTTAAAATAATCAATCAATCCATAGTTGAGTTTATTAATGCTAATAATAACATAAAAATATCACATAGATGCTTATAGTACAGATTAGGAAACAATGGCAAAATAAGATGCTAAAATACTACTTTTGAAATGTGAATAATAATTGTGAAGTAACTTTTCCTTACAGCTAGTATCTTCATCACCTAGAGATTTCTTTATGCATGTCAAAGGGAAATCTCATGAACTTTCTCACATTTAATTTGTCCATTATTTCCTATCCCTTCATATTCTGGACTGAAAGTCACGCTAATACTTTACTCTAATCTCTTGAGTATTCTGATAGGATATGTTCTTTTGAGATTGGGAGAAGATATAATAGACAATATCTTAGAGAAGTCAATGAGAAATAAATTAAATTGAATCTTTACTCTCCTTTTTATCCTTTAGTTCACTATCAGTTTCTTTTGTCTCTTTCTTCACACTGACATGAGTCCAAAGAATTACCTTGATTCTTTAAAAAAAGATTCTCTGATCTAGCCAAGTTATTTATACTTGGATTTCAAGCTCTCAACACTCTATTCTCCTCAACTGGGATATTATTCTCATTTTTTCCACTAATCTTCACCTTTTATCAACCAGGAAACCCTAAGAAACATAGAGATATATTATGTTGATGCTGATATTTTTCTCCAGTTCTTAATATCCTATTATTGAACTCAACTAGGGTTAGTTTGATTCATTAAAACTATTTTTTTTACCAATAATGATTTTTTCATTTTTTTATCTTTAATATTTATTTATTCTCATTTTGTACAAATAATGTTTTATACATTAATAAAATATTCTTGTTTAAGAGTAAACTAAATACCCCCTCCCCAAAAAATATAGACTTGCTTGAGTGATAAAGTAAAGAGGAGAGAAAAAAATTGAAATTAAAAAGAAAAAATAATAGTAATAATTTTAAGTATGGCCAGGTGGCACAATGGATGGAGCACTAGCCCTGGAGCCAGGAGCACCCAAGCCCATATCCGGCCCTGTACACCCAACAATCACCCAGCTGTGTGACATGCAAGCCACCCTAATTCCACTGCCCTGGAAAAACCAAAAAAAAAAAAAGACCCAAAATATAATAAAATAGTAATAATAGTAGGGGTGGCTGGGTGGCAGACAGAGCATTGGCCCTTGAGCCAGGGGCACCTGGGTCCAAATCCAGTCTCAGACACCCAACAATCACCCTGCTATGTGGCCCCAGGCAGGCCACCCAACCCCATTTGCTCTGCATCCCCCAAAATAATAATAATAATAATAATAATAATAATAATAATAATAATAATAATGAAAAATGTGCTTCAGTCTTTGTTCCAACACCAACCACCAACAACTCTGTCATGGGTGGATCACATTCTTTATGATTCATTGAAACTATTAAATGTCCTTAGTAGTTGATAGAAAACTGTCCTCAGAGACAACATCAACATGGTAAAGGATATTTGTTTAGTGGCATATATATATATATATATATATATATATATATATATATGTACAAGCATGCACAAACCCATATATATGTATATATACATTAAAAATATAACCATATTTGAATATCCCTTCAGAATATCCCTTTTTCTGGCGTTTTTGCTCTTTACTGTCTTCTGTCAGCAATTATATCCTTATTAATTAGCATTTGTCAATTTATAGCTTTATTAGTTTAGAGTCCCCAATCTCCCCAAATTTTATGGTTGTCAAGGATATGCCTCAATAGTTTAGCTCTCTACCTCTATCCTTCATCCTCAATTCTCTATCAGTAGTTTGAATTTGTCATAACTGATTATCTGTGTATCACTGAAGACTGACTGACCTCCTATCCTTTTACAGAATAGGGAAGTGCTATATATAAACAAGAGTTTGAGAAATTATGGTTACATTTTTTTTTTCTGGAATTATTTATCATGTATCAATTCAAGCAAACATAATAATTTAAAGAGAAAACAATTGAAAAGAGAGGCAACAAAAAAGTGAAAATTCCTTAATCTGGCATTCAAGGTCTTCAATAAAATATACCTTTGTAATGTAATGTAGAACATTCTCTGGGTTTATTATCCCATTATCCATTCATAGAGGCAGGTTAAAGATGGTTAAAATGTATCTGATGCATTACTCAAATGCACCTTCCCAAATTAGAACTCCTAATAATCATCATTGCCTTTCAAATCATTTGGGTCAGTATTTGTAGCATCTTTTTAATCATTTCCTAATATGTACTATAACTATCTATGTACTTGACTCACATTATTACTCTGAGATTACAAATTCTATCAGGTAAGGGTTAATATTTTTTATTGTCTTAATATAACTAACAACTTAGCCTTGTATATTACAAGTATTTAGGAAACATCCATCCAGTTTGATTTTATATCAGGAAAACCACTCCTTTGACAGTCTATTTCCTTGTCAAATGTCAATATTAGTACAGTGGTCAAGTAAGAATATAAATGAAAGTATTTTCAGACAGCACATACTTTTATTTATTTTTTTTAAGTTTTCTTCCAGTTTCAAATTTTCTATCTTCATTCCCTCCCTCACACAAGAAACACCATACCTATTATACATATGAAGTCATGAAAAACATTTCTACATTAGCCATGATACAAAAAAGTTTAATATGATTTAATCTTCACTCAAGTAAATTACTTTGCTGTTGGGGTGTGGTAAGGAAAGATCTCTGTGAGTTTGACCTTAAAATATCAAAAATTAGTTTAAATATGTGTTAACCTTCAGAATTTGTTGTAAAAAGGGACATATTTTTTATCTCTAGGATTTGGCTCAAGAAAATGCAAAATTGAATTAGGTTAACATACAAATTTATTGATGTTTGTCTAAACTCCCTAATTATGTAGGTATACACAGGGAGGGTATCTAACAAGAGAACCAGATCCCCAAAGATACAGCTTGGAACTGGATCTTGATACATTCAGTTATCAGAAGACAAGATCTTAAAAGCTATTTCTTCAAGGAAGGGAATAAATTTCTACTTAGGATGTGTCTGCATACCTCTGATATCAGACTATTTACTAGGACATGTATCCAGTTGAACATTCAAGGAGGGATGGCTCCTCCCAAACCCAGTATTATTGTTTCTTATCTGTTATACCAAAACTTCCTCAAAAGTGTATCTTTTCCCTCCAAGTGGATTGGTTATCAGAATTCAACAATGACATTTTTCATCCTGAGTGCTTTGGAATTGTTATGGATCATTATAAAGATCAGAGTTGCAAAGTCTTCCACGGATGATTCTATTACAGTATTACTGTTGCTGAGTGCAACACTGTCCTGGTTCTGCTCTCTTCATTTTGCATTAGTTCATATAAATATTTCTGGGGTTTTCTGAAAATATCCCTTTCATATTTTTGTATAGTACAAGAGTATGCCATCACAATCTTATACTGTTTGTTCAGTTATTCCCCAATTGATGGCCTTACCCTTTCCACTTCTTCACTAGCAGAAAAAGAATTGCTTTAAATATTTTTGTACATGTGGCTTTTTCTCTTTACTTTGATGGCTTTGGGATAGTAGTATTGATGGATCAAAGAGTATGCCAAGATGGAGTAAAGAAGTCAGGAACTATTTTAAATTCTCCTGGTTTTCCCTCAGGGGAAAAAAACAACCATGAACCAAGTCTCTTAAAAGAATTTGGATGCACAAAACTGAGAGAAGAACCTAGGAGAACATCATGTCTCAGGGAGCATGAGAGAGACAAAAGTAGAGAACAGATAGCCAGTGCAGGGGCAGCATCTGTTCTGTGGGGCAGGAGAGCTCCAGCATGGCAGCAAGACATCTATCTAGTTAACTAGGCTAGACTGGAAGATTAGGGCCATGAGACCCCATGTTTTCTTGAAGTCCTCATGTTTCTATTTTAGTCTGTCTAAGCCCCCCCCCCCCCAATTCCTATGGAGAAAAGTGACTCTGCCCTGAATAAACAGAATAACAGCCCTCATGTCCCCAGGCTTAGGTGTGGGCAACAGATCTCCCCCCAGTGCTTAAGTAAATTAACTAAATAGTTGGAGGACCCAGTTCACATTGTTCAAAGATAATACAGATCCTGCAACTCTCTCCACCACACCCATGCCTAGGGAGCAAACTACTAATCAAGGTCACAGACATTCCAGAGAAAGCATGTAGCATCCCTTACTGGTCAGTCCACTTGAAGTTCCTAAACTCATTAAGCAAAGCCACTGTGTACTTGACTCAAAACCAAAGGTTCCTGAACCAGCCCCTCTCCGCAACAGAAGGTTCCAGGAAAATTAAGAAAAGCCAGCAGAAAAGGGGGTCCATAGAAAATTATCATGAAGTCAAGTATCCCAACTCAGAGAGAGAACTAGAACTTCAGAGGAGAATATGAAGAAAATGTAAAATACCTCATTGGCAAAACACCTGACCTGGAAAATAGATGCAAGAAAGACAATATAAGAATCATTGGGCTTCTTGAAAACATTGAGGAGAAAAAAAAAAAACCTAGACTCCACACTTCAGTATATATTGAATGACAATTTCCCTGGTATCATGGAACCAAATAATATAATATTTATTGAAAAAATACATTGTTCCCATTCTAAAAGGGATCCCAAAATGAAAACAATTAATATTGAGACCAAATTCCAGATTCATCAGATAAAAGAGAAAATCCTGTAAGCAACCAGGAAGAGACAATTTAAATACCACAGTAAGGATTACACAGGAACTGATTGTATCAACATTAAGGAATCAAAGGACCTGGAATATGATATTACCAAGAGCAAGGGAGCTTGGAATGCAACCAAGAATTCACTATCCTGCAAAATTGAGCCTTCTTTTTCAGGGAAAATATTGTACATGTAATGGAATAGGAGGCTTCCAACTTTTCCTGATGCAAAGAAAATTTAGACTTCAAACAGGAGACTCAAGAGATACATAAAAAGATAAAAAAGGGAAAAGAAAAAAAAAACTGCCATCCAATAAGATAAAACTGGCTATATCCCCACATGGGAGAAAGATTCTCATAACTCTTGGGAACTGTAATTCTATTAGAGGAAAATATAGTAAGACAGAATGGACACTCATGACTTTTCCATGATTCTGACAGATTGATTTAAAAATAATATCTCCTTAAGGGGAGGGGTGCAGTAAAGAGATGGGATGATGGAAATTGAATGGGTAAATTGCATCACATGAAGAGGTGGAACTATTGCAATACAGGAGAAGAAGGGAAGAGGTGAGCATTGCCTGAATTTTAATCTTATCAGAGCTGATTCAAAGAAGGATTATTACACACACTCAGTTAAGTTTAGAAATTTATCTTATCTTTCAAGTATTAAGAGGAAAAGAGTGAGGAAGGAGGGGGGAAGTAAAGAGGAACTGACAGAAGGAAGGGAAGGAAGAAGGAGCAAAGGGAAAGGAGAAAGAAATGGGAGAGGGACTGAATATAAGGGGAAATACACTGAAGGAAATAGTATTCAGATACAAAATACTGGGAAATAAGGATAAAGTGAAAAATGGGAAAAATACAAACAAAGGGAAGATAGTGTTGAGGGAAATACAGAGTTTAGCAATTATAACTTTTGAATTTGAAAAACTTAAGTGGATAGAAGAGTGGATTTAAAATCAGAATCCCACAATATACTGCTTGTAAGAAACTAATTTGAAGCAGAGAGATACATATAAAGTAAAGGTAAGAGGTGAAGCAGAATATATTATGCTTCAGATGAGGTAAAAAATGCATGAGTAGCAATCCTTATCTCAGACAAAGCAATTGCAAAATTAGAACTCAGTTAAAAAAAAGATAAAGAAAGAAACTATGGGGTGCCTAGGTGGCGCAGTGGATAGAGCACTGGCTCTGGAGTCAGGAGTACCTTAGTTCAAATCCAGCCTCAGACACTTAATAATTACCTAGCTGTGTGGCCTTGGGTAAGCCACTTAACCCCGTTGCCTTGCAAGAAAGAAAGAAAGAAAGAAAGAAAGAAAGAAAGAAAGAAATGAAAGAAAGAAAGAAAGAAACTATATTCTCCCAAAAGTTAGCATAAACAATGAAGCAATTTCAATACTAAATATGTATGCACCAAGTGGTTTGGCATGCACAGTTTTAGAGGAGAAGCTGAATGAGTTACAGGAGGACATTTCTGCAAAACACCACTGGGGGGAAGATTCAAATTCCCTTTCTAAGAATTAGATAAATCTAGTCATAAAATAAACAAGAAGGAAGTTAAAGAGGTAAATAAAATATTAGAAAACTTAGACATGATAGATCTTTGAAGAAAACTCAGTGGGGAGAGAATGCAATACATGACACCTGAAGAAAAACTGACCATGTACTAGGGCATAAAAACTTCACAATCAACTGCAGAAAGGCAGAAATAGTGAATACTTCCTTTTCAGATCATAATGCAATAAAAACTATATGCAATAATGGGCTATGGAGTGATAGACCTAAAACTAATTGGAAACTAAATAATCTCATTTTTAAAGAATGAGTAGATCAAACAACAAATTATAGAAAGAAGTAATGATTTCATCCTAGACAATGACAAAAATGAAACAACATACCAGAACTTATGGGATAAAGCAAAAGCAGTTATTAGGGGATATATTATTTTTTATTGTTTTCTATTAAATATTTAATTAGGTCAGTCAGTGACTTTCAGTACAGGCCGCCCAGAGGAGGACGGGTCCAATTCTCCTGACATACTTTGAGGGGGTACAGGGACCTGAAGAAGCCCAACCCCGTTCTTCCCAGGTATTGCAATGATCCCTACATGGCAGCAAAGATAGTGATGGAAGGGAAGATTGCCAACTCAAGAGGAATATAGGAGGGAGGGAGAAGGAAAAGGATAGTCAAAAGTCCCCAGGGTTCTATGAAAAAGAAACTTACTGGGAGCGTGTCATTTCTGTCTGGTAGGTGGTTCTAGAAATACCTAAAATCCTAATCCAGAGACATACCCATGAATACAGGAACAGTTCAAATACAAGACTGTCCCTCTATCAGACCCCTGGCCTCAGGCAGGGATTTGTTTTTACAGTCCTTCATTTTCCTAAAAGGTGGGATAACAAATTCCCATCCCTTGACTTCTGTTTACCCTCTCACTGGTTCAGGGTCATTTATTAAGGGCCTGAATTAAGAAACAAAGAGAGCAACTTGGCTCAGGTGTAGCAGGGAAGCCAAGAGCTGAGGTAGGCATGGAATTATTTGTACAGCTTGGCCACGGCTCTTGCCTCTAAGCTCTAACCACAGGACAACATCACCTCCTCTGTAATTAGGATTGCATCTGTGATGCTTACTTGGAAGGACACTAGGCCTAGGTAACCAGAGCTGAAGGGTACTCTGACTTTCCCAGGGAGAAAAGGGACTGGAAGATAAAGGAGAGTGATAAGCTAAGAAGAATCATAGCTAGCTTTAAGGTTTGCAAAGCCATTTATATGTTATCTTGTTTGTTCCTTAAAACAACCTTGATGAGGCAGGTAGTATTATTCCCATTCTACAGATGAGAAGACTGAGACCCAGAGAGAAAAAGGGCAATGCCCTGCTAGTTAAATAACTAGTGGCAAACACAATTAAACACAGGTCTTCCTGATTCCAAGACTCAATCTCTATCCATTAAGTCACCTAGCTGCCTGAAACCAAAGGTGAAGAGGCCTTGGTCTAGCCTCAGCCTGACCTGACTCCCTGGGGAGCCATCAGATCCCAACGATGGAATGAAGCATGAAATCTGAGAGGATGGTTAGGGAACAGGGAAAGTGCAGTATGAAATGGTGAGCAAGCTGTGAGGGAAAGGGGGAATATCTGGGGGAGGGACATGAGAGGGGCTCTTCTGGCTAACAGCTCCCTCCAGAGATGAGGAAGGAGTCCTCAGGGTCACTGGAGGGGTGAGATCTTCAGGGGAAGACTCCATGTTCCGTACCAGAGGGACTGTGTAATATACATTCTCGTCCCAGCCCCTCTTCCTCCAGGCTGCATTTCGGGTTTCCTCTCCGGACTGCAGGTCTTTATAGGCCCAGAGATGGTGGACCACATAGAGCTCTCCAATCTGGGAGAAGAAGCCACCCACAGCTTCCTGGTTTTCCTGATGATACTTGATTCCTCGGGCCCAGTTGTTTCCCCACTCAATCATGGTCCCTGGCTTCAACTTGTAAGTCCTTAGTTCATAAATGTTGGGACACTCACGAGGCTGGGGTTCATTCCAGAAACTGAACTCCAAAAGCAGTTGGTTTCTCCTGGATAGCAGCATCTTTACTCCTCTCCTTCCGGAATTCCAAGTACTCCTTGTTCACTTTGAGTTTGTTCATGCAGTCCATGAGGGCAGGGTAGCCTCTTGAGAATCGCCACAAATGTACAGCTTGATCCTGCTCCCCATACCAGGTGTTCCAGTTCCCCACCAGAGCACAAGGGTAGTCTGGGTCCAAGTGAAGCTTGGGGAGCACTGCCTCTGTCAGGCTATTGTAGGTGTCCAGGCACTATGGCTTTACGTTGTGAAATTGAATTTTGTACAGGTTACTGGTCTCCTTCTTTGACAGGAGGGTGGAATGGGCATCCTTCCAGGGATCAACTTTGTGGACCAAAAGGGAACGGGACCAACTGCTTTCGCTGTCTTTTGAGTAGGCCCTCGGCCCGGCCCCAGGCGCAGCTCCAGTGGGGTGGGCGGGGTGGCCATGGCCGAGACCCCTCCAGAGGGGCAGCCCGCAGAGCGCACCCCCCGAGATGCTGCACACTCGCGCAGCCATGTTTGGGCCGATATATTATTTTTTTAATTAAAGATTTTATTTATTTTAGTTTTACAATTTTCCCCCAATCTTATTACCCTCCCTCCACCCCCCCACACAAAGCAAATCAGTCTCTACATTGTTTCCATGCTGTACATTGATCTAAATTGAGTGTGATGAGAGAGAAATCATAGACTTAAGGAAGAAACTTAAAGTATAAGAGATAACAAGATCAGACAATAAAATATCAGTTTTTTTTTCTAAATTAAAGGGAATAGTCCTTGAACTTTGTTCAAACTCCACAGTTGTTTCTCTGGATAGTGATGGTATTCTTCATTGCAGACAGCCTCAAATTATACCTGATTGTTGCACTGAAGGAATGAGCGAATCCATCAAGGTTGATCATTGCCCCCATGTTGCTGTTAGAGTGTACAGTGTGTTTTTGGTTCTGCTCATCTCACTCAGCATCAGTTCATGAAAATTCTTCCAGGCTTCCCTGAATTCCCTTGCCTCCTGGTTTCTAGTAGAACAATAGTGTTCCATCACATACATATATACCACAGTTTGCTAAGCCATTCCCCAATTGAAGGACATTTACTTGATTTCTGATTCTTTGCCACCACAAACAGGGCTTCTATGAATATATTTTGTACAAGTGATATTTGTACCCTTTTTTCATCATCTCACCAGGGTATAGACCCAATAATGGTATTGCTGGATCAAAGGGTATGCAAATATATGTTGCCCTTTGGGAGAAGTTCCAAATTTCTCTCCGGAAAGGTTGGATGTAGGGGATATATTATATCTTTAAATACTTACATGAATAAAACAGAGACAGAGAAGATCAGTGAACTAAGCAGGCAACTAAAAAAATTGAATTAAAATAAATTAAGCCCCCCAGTTAAACACCAAATTAGAAATTCTAAAAATTAAAGGAGAAATTAACAAAATTAAAGAAAGAAAATTATTTACCAAATAAATAAGACCAAAAGTTGATTTTATGAAAAAAAATAAAATAGATAGACTTTTGGTTAATGTGTTTAAAAAAAAGAAAGATGAAAACAAAAAAAGGCAAACTCACCACTGAGGAGCAAATTAAAGTAATAATTCATAATTGTTTTACCTACCTGTATACCAATATATTTAATAATCCAAATTAAATGGATGAATATTTACCAAAAATATGTTGCCTAGGTTAATAAGAGGAAATTAAACACCTAAGTAATCCTATCTCAGAAAAGAATTTCAGCAAGTCATGTGTGAACTCCCTAAGAAAATATCTCCAGGGCCAGGTGTATTCCCAAGTGAATTCTATGAAATATTTAAGGAAGAAAAGTTTCCAATTCTATATAAACTCTTTGGGAAAAAATAGATGAAAATGGAACTCTACTTAATTCCTTCTATGACACCAATATGGTGTTGATACCAAAACCAGGAAGATTTAAAATAGAGAAAGAAAATTATAGATCAATTCCCCTAATTAATATGGATGCAAAAATCTTAAATAAAATCTTAGCAAAATGGTTATAACAAGTTATCTCTAGGATAATACACTATGATCAAACTGGACTTATTCCAGGAATGCAGGGTTGATTCAATAATAGAAAAAACTATCAGTATAATTGATTATATCAATAATACATCTAACAGAAATCATATGATTAATTCAATAGGTGCTGAAAAAGCTTTTGACAAAATACAACACCCATTGTTTCTAAAAAACACTAGAAAGTGTAAGAATGAATGGATTGTTCCATAGAATGACAAGCAGTATATATCTGAAAACATTAGCAGTAAGGATTAGCTAGAGGCAAATGCAATAAGAATCAGGTGAAACAAGAAATGCCTGTTATCAATACTACTATACAATATTGTATTAGAAATTTTAGCTTCAGCAATAAGAGAAGAAAAAAGTAATTGAAGGAATTAGCATTGGGAAGAAGGAAACAAAACTCACTGTGTGGATAATATGATGGTTTACCTAGAGAACCTTAAAGAATCATTTAAAAAAACTATTGGAAACAATTAGCAACTTTAGCAAAGCAGAATATAAAATAAACCCACATAAATCCTCATCATTTCTATATATTACTAGCAAAAAATAACAGTAAGTAATAGAAAAAGCAATCACACTTAAAATAACTTGAGACAATCTAAAATACTTTGGAGTCTACCTGCCAAGGCAAGCTCACAAATTCTTTGAAAATAACTACAAAACACTTTTCACACAAGTAAAATCAGATTTAAACAACTAGATTAATATCAACTGCTCATGGATAGGCTGAGCCAATATAATAAAAATGACAATTCTACCTAAATTAAACTACTTATTTAGTGCCATGCCAATCAAACTTCCAAAAAATTACTTTAGTGAGCTAGAAAAAATTTTAGCTAAATTCATATGGAAAAACAAAAAGTAAAGAATATCAAGTGCTTTAATGGGAAGGGAGGGCCAAGTGCAAAAGAAAGTGGCTTAGTCTTACCAGATCTAAAATTATGCCATAAAGCATCAGTCATAAAACTGTCTGGAATTGGCTAAGAAATAGAGTGGTGGATTAGTGGAATAGACTAGGTGCAATAGCAGGGAATGATTATAGTAATCTGCTGTTTGATAAACCCCAAAAGTCCAGCTTCTGGGATAGGAACTCACTCTTATATAAAAACTGTGAGAAAATTGGAAGACAGAATGACAGAAATTTGCATTAGAACAACATCTCACACCCTATACCAATATAAGATCAAAATGGGTGCAGGATTTAGGCATAAAGGACAATATTATAAGCAAATAAGAGATGAGGGAATAGTTTATCTATCAGATCTATGTAAAGGTCAGCAGTTTATGACCAAGGAAGAGAGAGAGAACATAACAGAATCAAACTGGTTCATTTTGATTACTTTGAACTTAAAAGTTTTGACACAAACAAAATCACTGTAACTAAGATCAAAAGAAATGTAGTAAATTGGGAAACAATTTTTACAGCTAGTATTTCTGAGAGAGGACTCATTTCTAAAATATATTGAAACTGAGTCAAATTTATAAAAAACAAGCTATTCCCCAATTGACAAATAGTGAAAGGATATGCAAAAATAATTTGCAGATGAGGAAAGAAAAGTTATCCATAGTTTTGTGAAAGATTGCTCTAAATAATTACTGATTAGAGAACTTCAAATTAAAGCATCTCCAAGATACCACCTCAGACTTCTCAGATTGACCAATATGGCCAGAAAGGACAATAATCAGTGTTGGAAGGGATGTGTGAAATTAACGCATTGTTGGTAGAGCTATGACTTATCCAACTTTTCTGGAGAGTAATTTTGAATTATGCACAAAGGACAATAAAAATGTGCATACCCTTTGATTGAGCATTACCCCTATTGGATCTATATCCTGAAAAGCAGTAAAAGCATCACTTGTACAAAAAACTCTGTTTGTGCTGGCAAAGAAATGGAAATCAAGGGATGTCCATCAACTGGAGAATAGCTAAACATATTGAGGTATATGTGTTATGGAATAATGCTGTTCTATTAGAAATCAAGAACGATGGGATTTCATGAATTGATGATAAGTGAGATAAGCCAAGCCACAAGAACTTTGTACCACCTAACAGCAACATGGGTGTGATGATCAACCGTAATGGACTTACTCATTCCATCAGTATAATAATCAGGGATAATTTTAGTGTATCTGTAACAGGGAACAACATCTATATCCAGAGAAAGAACTGTGGAGTTTAAACAAAGAACAGTCTATTACTTTCAATTTTTTTAAAGTGTCTTATGTATTACATAATTTTGCTCTCTCTAAAATTTTATTTCATTCTCAGGGATATTTTTTTTCCTCTCAATGAATTCAATTTTGATCAATGTATGACATGGAAACAATGTAAAGATTATCAGATCACCTTTTGTGGTGGAAGGGGAGAGGGAAGGAAGGGTAGAGGGAAAAATTATATAATTCAAATCCTTACCACAAATGATAGTAGAAACTACTATTGTATATAATTGGAAAACAAATAAAATATTTATAAAAAAGAACAAGAACAAAAACAGCAAGAAGAAAACATTTATTAGCATTTACCATGTTCAAGTCACTTTGTTATGTATTATGATTATAATCAAAAGACAAGGCACTCTCTTATGTCAATTTAAAAAAGAGTATGCAAAGTTTTATAGTCCTATTCTCATAGTTTCAAATTGTTTTTCTAAATGATAGAACCAATTTCTGGCCAAGATGGCTGAGAGAAGGCAGGCACAGTTCTAAAGTCTCTGATCTTTCCCCTTATATGATATGAATCAAAGCTCTTAACAGAAATCCAATGCACAAAACCCAGAAAGAAAAGCCAAGAGAAATAACATTGACCTCAGGATATGTTTTCTGAGGACCTGTGTGAGTCTGGCCCAGAGGGCAGAGCAGCTGAGGATCAGCCTGATTAGCTGCAGGGTTGGAGCTCTGAGACCCTGAGGGTCCAAGAGACCTGAACTGCTTGATCAGCAGTGGACTAGAGCTTGGTTCACCTCAGGGGCTTGGGTCAACTAAGGAACAGAGGCATTGGTGTTGGCTGACCCTCTGGAGCTTACCAAGAGGGCTGGGGGTGGAGTTTCCGTGCAGGAATACTGTGGACATCATCCCTGGCCTCATTTGGTCTGAGGAAATCTGAATCCATGCCTCCATTGCAACTGAGGTCTCTTCCCAGAACAAATACAATTACAGACCTTCTGCCCCAGGCCCAGGTGTGTGAACAGCAGAACCAGCCCAAAAATAGAGAGAGGGTTGACCTCACACCAGGGTAAATACCACCATTGATTGAACACAAAAGTATTTAACAGCTTTCATGACTCCCTCCAGGCTAAGGGAGAAGGCCTCAATCAAGGTCACAGACACTCCAGAGAAAGCAACCAGCACCTCCTACTGGCCAGTGGAGAAATTGCACTCAGGGAGTAAATCTAGCATCCCAGAAAGGCAAACTGGGAGATATTACACCCAGTGAGTAAAGTTTCTATGGATCCCAACATCAAACCTCTGTGAACCAGTCCCTCCCCAACTCAAGGTCTTAGCAAAATGAAGAAAGGTTAGTGGAAAGGTGGATCCATAGAAAACTTCTTTGAAGAAAAAGATACTAATTCAGAGAGACCTAGAACCTCTGAGGAGAATATGATCTGGTCTCCAGCACAGAAGGAGTTCACTGAGGAAATAAGGAAGGAGTTTAAAAATCAATTGTAAAATTTGGGAGAGTCAATTAATACCTTGCAACAAGAAAACAAATCATTGGAAAGTACAATTGTACAAATACAAATGAGAATAATTCTCTCAGATCCTCAATTGGACAAATACAAAATGAGAATAACTCTCTCAGATTCTCAATTGGGCAAATGCAAATAGAAAATAATTGTCTCAAAACCTCAATTGGTCAAATGGAATACTCTTTCAAAAATAGAATTGACCAATTGGAAAAGGAGTTGCAAAAGGTAAATGAAGAAAACTCCTCTCTAAAAAAATGAATGGAGTCTGCAGAAGCTAATGACTTCATGAGACAGTAAGAGCCTGTTAAACAAAACCAAAAAATGGAAAAAAATAGAAGAAAATGTGAAATACCTCATCAGCAAAACCACCAAACTAAAGAATAGATTGAGAAGGGGCAATCTGAGAATTATTGGACTTCCTGAAAACATTAAAGAGAAAAAAAAAAGCTTGAATTTAATATTACAAGATGTAGTGATGGAAAATTACCCTGATATCATGGAACCAGTGGGCAAAGTAGTTATTGAAAGAATACATAAATCCCCTCCAGAAAGAGATCCTAAAATGAAAACACCAAGGAATGTTGTGGCCAAATTCCAGAGCTATCAGATAAAACAGAAAATCCTGCAAGCAGCTAGAAAGAAACAATTTAAATACCAAGGAGCCACAGTAAGGATTATGCAGGATGTGATGCCATCAACATTAAGGAATAGAAGTGCCTGGAATGAGATATTCCAAAAGAGCAAAGGAGCTTGGAATGCAGACAAGAATCCACTATCCTGCAAAACTGAGCCTTCTTTTTCAGGGGAAAAGATGGACATTTAAAAAATGGAAGAATTCCAAAAATTCCTGATGAAAAGACCAGAGCTAAATTTAGAAAATTTGGATATCAAACAGGAGGTTCAAGAGACATATGAAAAGGTTAAAAAAAGGGTGGGGGTAAAGGAAAAAAAAAAAACTGCTATCCAATAAGTTGAATCTGACTACAGTGCAGCATGGGAAAAAGATTCTCATAACTCTTGAGAATTGTAACTCCAACAGAGAGAATATACCTAGCCAGAAGTGATGGGCACTCTTGACTTATCTATGAGACTGCTAACCAATGGGATGAAACTGGCTATAACCCTACTTGAGAGAAAGACTCTAATAACTCTCAAGAACTGAAACTCTATTAGATAGAATATACTTAGCTAGAAGTGATGGATACTCAGACTTTTCTATGACTCAGATGGAATGATTTAAAACTATCACCTCCTTTAAAAGGGGTACAGGAAGTAGACAGGAGGGGGAGGGCATTTAATGGGGGAAGAAGGGAGGAGATTAGAAACAACAGAATCTTCTTCTCATCAGACTTGGCTTAAAGTTAACTTACACACATACTCAGTTAACTTAAAAAAATCTAACCTTTCAAGTTTTAAAAAGGGAAATGGGAGGGGGAATGGAGAAAGGGAAGGGGAAGCAAAAAGGGGAAACTAACAGAAGGAAAGGAAGGGAAAAGGGAAAAAAGAGAAAGGGAAAGGGGTTGGATATAGGCAGGCAAACACACTGAAGGAGGTGGTATTCAGAAACAAAATACTGGGGAATATGGATAAGGGGGGAAGGAGAAAAATACAAACAGAAGGGAGATAGCATGGAGGGCAAAAAAGAGTTAGTAATTATAACTTTGAATGTGAATGGGATGAACTCTCCCTTGAAACATAAGCAGATAGCAAAGTGACTTAAAAACCAGAATCCTACAATATGCTGCTTACAAGAAATTCATTTGAAGCAGATAGATATATAGAGAATAAAGGTAAAAGGTTGGAGCAAAATATATTTTGCTTCAGCTGAAGTGAATAACAAACAAGAGTAGCATTTCTTATCTCAGACAAAGCAGCTGCAAAATTAGATAGCATTAAAAGAGATAAGGAAGGAAACTATATCCTCCTAAAAGGTATCAAAGACAATAAAGTGATTTCATTACTGCATATATATATACACCCAATGGTACAACTATCTATAAACTCTGGAAAAATAGGGAAAGATGGAACTCTGCATAACTCTTCCTATGAAACCAATATAATGCTGATACCTAAACCAGGAAGAGTTAAAGCAGAGTAAGGAAATTTTAGACCCATCTCCTTGATGAATATAGATGCAAAAATCTTAAATAAAATCTTAGCAAAATGATTACAAGTTATCACTAGAATAATACATTTTGACCAAGTAGGATTCATCCCAGGAATACAGGGTTGGTACTATACTAGGAAAATTGTTAGTATAATCAATTATATCAACAACAAACCTACCAGAAATTATATGATCATATCATTAGATGCTGAAAAAGCTTTTGACAAAATACAGCATCCATTCCTACTAAAAACACTAGACAGTGTAGTAATAAATGGAATGTTCCTTAGAATAATTATGGGTATCTATTTGAAAACATCAACAACATTACATTCAATGGGGAGAGGCTTGAGGCATTTCCAATAATATCAGGGGTGAAACAAAGATGCCCATTATCACCACTTCTGTTGAGTATTGTATTTGAAAAGTTAGGTTCAGCAATTAGATTAGAAAAAGAAATTGATGGAATTAGAATTGGGAAGGAAGAAACAAAACTCTCACTCTCTGCAGATGACATGATGGTCTACCTAGAGAATCCCAAGAAATCATCCAAAAAACTACTGGAAACAATTAGCAATTTTAGCAAAGTTGCAGGATACAAAAAAAAAACCCCTTCATAAATTCTCAACTTTGCTATATATGACTACCAAGATACAGCAGGAAGAGCTAGAAAGAGAAATCCCATTCAATGTAACCTCAGACAATATAAAATACCTGGGAGTCTATGTAGACTCAGAAACTTTTTGAAAACAATTATAAACACTTCTCACACAAATTAAATCAGATTTAAATAACTGGGTAAACATCAACTATTCATGGATAGGTAGAGCTAATATAATAAAAATGACAATTTTACCAAGACTAAACTACCTGTTTAATGCCATACCAATCAAAATTCCAAAAAATATACTTTAATGAGTTAGAAACAGTTGTATGTAAATTCATAAGGAGAAATAAAAAGTCAAGAATTTCCAAGGATTTAAGGGAAAAAAGTGCAAAAGAAGGGAGCTTAGCCCTACCGATCTAAAATTATATTATAAAGCAACAGTGATCAAAACTGGTATTGGCTAAGAAATAGAGTGGTGGACCAGTGGAATAGAGTAGGTGCAATAGCAGGAAACTATTTAAGTAATCTGCTGTTTGATAAACCCAAAGAGTCCAACTACTGGGATAAAAACTCTCTCTGATAAAAACTGCTGGAAAAATTGGAAGTTAATATGGAAGAAACTTAGATTAGACTAACACCTAAGCAAATTAGAAGATCAAGGCCTAGTTTACTTGTCAGATCTATGGAAGGAGAAGTAGTTTATGACTAAGGAAGAGATGGAGAATATCACTAAAAACATACTAGATGATTTTGATTATAATTAAAAAGTTTTTGCAAAGAGAAAACCACTGCCAAGATCAAAAGAAATGTAGTAAACTGTGAAACAATTTTTACAACTAATGTTTCTGACAAAGGACTCATTTCTAAAATATATAGAGAAATAAGTCATATTAAAAAAAAAGCCATTCCCCAATTAACAAATGGTCAAAGGATAGGCAAATACAATTTATAGATGAGGAGATCAAAGCAATCCATAGTCATAGGAAAAATTGCACTAAATCATTACTTAATAGAGAAATACAAATTAAAGCTTCTCTGAGGTACCACCTCACTCCTCTCAGACTTGGAAATATGACCAGAAAGGGTAATGGTCATTGTTGGAAGGGTTGTGGGAAATCGAATACATTTTTGATGGTGCTGTGAACTCATCTTACCTTTCTGGAGAGAAATTTGGAACTATGCCCAAAGGGCAACAAAATTGTGCATACCCTTTGATCCAGCAAAACCTCTACTGGATCTATACCCTGAAGAGATGATGAAAAAGAGTAAAAACATTACTTGTATAAATATATTCATAGCAGCCTTGTTTGTGTTGGCAAAGAACTGAAAATCAAGTAAATGTCCTTCAATTGGGGAATGACTTAAGAAATTGTGGTATATGTATGTGATGGAACACTATTGTTCTATTTATTAGAAACAAGGAGGGATGGGAATTCAGGGAAGCCTGTAGGGATTTGCATAAAATGATGCTGAGTAAAACGAGCAGAACCAGAAAAACACTGTACACCCTAACAGCAACATGAGGGCAATGATCAACCTTGATGGATTCTCTCATTCCTTCAGTGCAACAATCAGTGACAATTTGGGACTGTCTGCAATGGAGAATACCATCTGTATCCAGAGAAACAACTGTGGAGTTTGATCAAAGACCAAGACTATTACCTTAAATTTAGGGAAAAAAAACTGAGATCTTATTGTCTGATCTTGCTATCTCTTATACTTTATGTTTCTTCTTTAAGTATATGATTTCTCTCTCATCACACTCAATTTGGATCAATGTATATTATGGAAACAATGTAAAGACTGACAAATTGCCTTCTGTGGGGGGTGAAGGGAGGGAAATAAGATTGGGGGAAAATTGTAAAACTCAAAATAAATAAATTCTTAAAAAATAAATAAGTAAATGGTAGAACCAGTTCACAATTTCCACTGCTTTGTAATAGTGTCCCTATTTTTCCACATACTCTCTAGCATGTCATTTTCCTTTTCAATACTGCCAGTCAATTAGATATGTGTGAGGTGGTACTTTAGAACTTTTAATTTTCATTTCTCTAATTATTATTGATTTAAAGCATTTTAATATGACCTTGATCCTTTTGATTTCTTCTGAAAATTTCCATTTAATATCCACCAATACAGGAACAATTTTTTTTTTTAAGAAATCTGGTTCCCGGGGCAGCTAGGTGGCACAGTGGATAGAGCACCTGCCCTGGAGTCATGAGTACCTGAGTACTCTTCCACCTCAGACAGTTAATCATTACCTAGCTGTGTGGCCTTGGGCAAGCCACTTAACCCCATTGCCTTGCAAAAACTTAAATAACTAACAAACAAACAAACAAAGACATCTGGTTTACTGGGTGGAGCCAAAATGGTAGAGTGGATGCAGGAAATCCCAGAAGCTCTCCCCAAGACCACTATAAATACTTCTAAATAATGACTCTAATCAAAATTCTAGAGTTATAGAACCCATAGAAAGACTGAATGAAACAGTATTCTAGCTCAAGACAATTTGAAAGATCTGTTACCCTGGGTTTAGAAAAGACCCCAGCACAGTCACTGGAGCAAACTGGCTCCAGCCATCAGCCCTAGAGTGCCTGGGACCCTGGCAGTTGGGGTTGGTGGCAGTGGGACAACATGAAAGGATAGCAGGAAAACTCTGCCACACCAGAGTGAGCACAGAGCCCAGTCTAGCCTAGACCTCAGTGCAGACCCAGGTCTGGAACCAGGAGCAAGCTTGGGAAGCCATGCAGCAGGGAGTCAACTGGCAGTCGTTTCCAGAGCAATCAGCCCATGGACTATAGGGGGGTTGGGGGAGATCACAGAAGTCTCTTTGCTCTCTCTCTGGGGCAGGACTCCATTGTTTTTCCCATGCTTAGATCCGGTTCTTGTAGCCTGTGACCCAGGCTCAATGAAAGGAGCTTTACTGTTATAGTGGAGCAGGGACCCTACTCACAACACCAGGACAGAGGGGAGGGCTTGTGATCATCCAGAGACCAGATTAAAGGTCAGAAGAGCAGTCAGATCTCTCATGTGACCTTGAAGGAGCTGAGGGCCCTAGGGGGTGTCCCTGAAAACAGCTTCAAAAGCCCTCAAAAACTTGGGAAAGTGAATCTTCCACTTTGGAAACAGAGCTCCACCTTAACAAAGAATTAAAATCAAGTCATAGGCTAGGAAAATTAACAAACAGCACAAGAAATAAAAACCCAACCAGAGACAACTACTTTGGTCCTATGGAGGATCAAAATACATACAGTAGATAGCAAAGTCAAAGATTCTGTATCCAAAGACTCCAAGAAAAATATGAAATGTTCTCAGGCTATGGAAAACCTCAAAAATATTTTGAAAATCAAGTAAGGGATGTAGAGGAAAAATAGAGAAGACACATGAGAACAATGTGGGAAAACCATGAAAATCAAGTCAGTAGTTTGGTGAAATAATTACTAAAAATATTGAAGAAAATAGTATCTTAAAAACCAGTTTAGGTCAAATGTAAAAAATCATCCAAAAGGCCAATGAGGAGAAGAATACCTTAAAAAGCAGAAGTGACCAGATGGAAAAGGAGATTAAAAAAAAAAAATCTCTGAAGAAAATGATTCCTTCAAATATAGAACAGAGCCAAGGGAAACTGATGACCTTGTGAGAAATCAAAAAACAATAAAACACAGTCAAAGGAATGAAAAACTAGCAGAAAATGTGAAATATCTCACTGGAAAAAACAACTGACCAGAAACAGATAATTTAAAAATTATTGGGCTACCTGAAAGTCATAACCAAGAAAAGAACCTAGACTTAATTTTTCAAGAAATGATCCAGGAAAATTTCCTTGGTATCCTAATAGCAGAAGATAAAATAGAAATTAAGGGAATCTACTGATCACCCCCTAAAAGAGATCTTGTAATAAAAGCTCCCAGGAATATTATAAGCAAATTCCAGAACTCTCGAGTCAAGGACAAAATAAAAGCAGTCAGAAAGAGCCAATTCAAACATCATATATGGAATTATAGTCAGGATAACACAAGATTTAGCATCTTCATCTTTAAGGGCTCATATGACTTAGAATATGATATTGAAAGCCAAAAGAGGAGCAACTATGTGGTACAATGGATAGAGCACCAGCCCTGGAATCAGGAGTTTGTGAATTCAAATCCGGCCTCAGACACTTAATAGTTACCTAGTGTTTGATCTTGAGCAAGTCACCTAACTCCATTGCCTCACAAAAATCTAAAAAAACAACAAAAGGAAGGCAAAAGAGCTTCGATTATAACTGAGAATCAATTACCCACCAAAACTGAACATACACTTTCAGGGGAAAAGATGGATAGTCAATGAAATAGGAAACTTTCAAACTTGGAAATTTACTGTTGAAATGCTTGCTGCATGGAAAGTTTGATCTTTAAGTACAGGACTCAAGTGAACTATAGAAAAGGTAGATAGGAAGGACAAATTATGAGGGACTTATTAATGTTGAACTGCGTTTATTCCTGCATGGGAAGATGATGCTAATAGCTCATATTTATTAGAGCGATTAGAAGGAGTATATATAAAGCAGACACAGGAGGGGACTGAATATGAAGGTAAAATATATTAAAAAGATAGAGTAAATGGGAGAGAAAGGAATGTTCAGGGGGGAAAGGGAAAGGAGAGTAAAATGGGCTAAGTTATTTCACATAAAAAAAGCAAGAAAATGTTTTTGTAATGGTGTGGAAGGGGAAAAGGTGAGCAGAATTAATGAGCCTTCACTCTCATTAGAAGTGGCTCAAGGAGGAAATAATATGCATACTCAATGATTATTAGGTATAGAAACCTATTTTACCCTAGAGGAAAATAAGATAGGAAAGGGATCAGAAAGGGATCAGAGAAAGGAGACAGGAGGAGGGGAGGGGGGAGTGTAGGTGATACAAGAGAGGGTAGTCAGATACAACACACTTTTGAGAAAGGATAGTGAGAAAGGAGAGAGAATAGAATAAATGAGGGTGGGGAAGAATAGAGTCAAGGAAAATACAGCTAGCAATAGCTACTGTGGGAAAAAAAAAAAAAAACTTATTGAGGCATTTTCTGTGATGGACTTATGATAAAGAATTCAATCCATCCCAAAGACAGAGCTGATGGTATCTGAATATAGACTGAAGCTTTTTTTCTTCGTCTCACTTTACTTTATTTGATAGTTTGTTTGTTTTTTTTTGTGGGGTAGTATTATGTTTACTTTTACAATATGACTACTGTAGTAATGAAAAAAATTTAAAAGTAAAGGATTTTATCCAAAAAAGGTTGTATAAAAATAAACTTGTAGTAGAACCCCTCCAAAAAATGTGTGCTTTACAAACTTTAACATGCTAAATAAATATTAGTTATTAAAATTATTATTTTAAAAAAAGAAATCTGACTTCTTTTTCTATGTATTTGAGAAATGGAACCTTTAACAGAGTGAACTGAAAAAAAAACCCAATTTCCTGCAGTATTCTATTTGTTTAGCAAAAACTTTTTCTTCTAAAGTGATAAAAATGAAACATTTTTATCTCCTGAGTTCCTGTTTATCTCATTTGGTAATGAAGTCTTTTGATGGCCATTTTTACCCTCATTCTCATCTAATGTTTAAATTAAACAATGATCCAAGAAAACTGAAGAACTTGTGATGAAAAATGTCATCAATCCCTAGAAAAAGAACTGGCAGCGACTAAATATAGATGGAAGTGTGCTATTTTTTTACTTGTTTATATTATATATTATATTGTTTATATATATATATCTATTTATCAATTATATTATATTTACATTGTTTGTATTAACCTTTATTTCTAAATCACATATCTATTTTGACATTAACCTGATAGATGATGTACTATATTATGCTATGCCCTAGCTTCTACTAAGATTTTGTTTTCCAGTTTTCCCAGTAGATTTTATCAAATAGGGGGTTGTTGGCCCAGTAGAAAGGATCTTTAGGTTTAATCAAAGTTTAAGGTACCTTCATTGTCTATGGTAATTTTTAGGAGATATAGTTTCCTTCCTTATCTCTTTTAATGAGATCTATTTTGGTAGCTGCTTTGTCTGAGATAAGGATTGCTACCCATACTTTTTCACTTTATCTGAGGCAAAATATATTTTGCTCCAACCTTTTACTTATACTCTATGTGTATCTCTCTGTTTCAAATGAGTTTCTGACAAGTAGCATATTGTAGGATTCACTCTGCTATTTGTGTTTTATGGGAGAGTTCATCCCATTCACATTCACAGTTACAATTACTAGCTCTTTATTGTCCTCCATGATATCTTCTCTCTATTTGTATTTTCCCCTTTTTTTCAACTTTATCCATATTCCTAGTTATTTTCTTTCTGAATACTACCACCTTCGGGGTGTTTGCCCCCTTTTATCCACTCCCAATCCCCTTTCATTCCCCTTTACTTTTGCCCCTTCTTCCTTCTCTTCCTTCTGATAGTTCCCCTCCCCCCCTTCCCCTTTTAATACTTGAAAGGTAAGATAAGTTTCTTAACTTAACTTGACTGTGTGCATACTAACTTTAAGCCAAGTTTGATGAGAGTAAGATTCAGGTGGCTCTCACCTCCTCCCTTCCTCCCCTCTACTGCAATATGTCCTTTGTACCTCTTTATTTAATGTTATTTATCCCATTCAATTTCCTCCATCCTCCAGTCTCTTTACTATCCTCCCCTTTTAGGGAGATATTGTATTTAAATCATTCTATCATAGTCATAGAGAAGTCACAAGTGTCTATCACTTCTGGCTAAGTATATTCTCTCTAATAGAGTTACAACTCTCAAGAGTTATGAGAATCTTCCTCCCAGATGGGGATGTAGCCAATTTCATACTATTGGATAGCAGTTTTTTTTTTCTTTTTTTTCCCCCCCTTTTCATGTGTCTTTTGAGTCTCTTGTTAGAAGTCCAAATTTGCTATTTAGCTCTGGTCTTTTCATCAGGAAAAGTTGTAAGTCTTCTATTTTGTTTAATGTCCACCTTTTTGCCCTTGAAGAAAAGGCTTAATTTGATGGGACAGTGGATTCATGAATGCATTCCAAGTTCCCTTGCTCTTTGGAAATCGCATTCCAGGCCCTTTGATCCCTTAATGTTGATGCAGCCAGGTCTTGTGTAATCCTTACTGTGGCTCCTTGGTATCTAAATTGTTTCTTTCTGGTTACTTGCAGGATTTTCTCTTTTATCTGATAGTTCTGGACTTTTGTCACACTATTCCTTCATATTTTCATTTTGGAATCCCTTTCAGGAGGGGATTGATGTATTCTGTCAATAACTATTTTGTCCTCTGGTTCCATGATGACAGAGAAATTTTCCATCACTAAATCCTGTAATATTGAGTCCAGACATTTTTTCTCTTCAATGTTTTCTGGAAGCCCAATGATTCTTCTGGTTCTATTCTTGAGGTCGGCTGTTTTGCTTATGAGATATTTTACATTTTCTTCTATTTTTTCCACTTTTTGATTGTGTATAATATATTCTTGTTGTCTCATGAAGTCATTAGTTTCCACAGATTCATTCTTTTTTTAGAGAAGAATTTTCTTCATTTACCATTTGTAACTCCTTTTCCAATTGGTTAGTTCTATTTCTGAAGGAGTTTTCTATTTTCCAATTGAGGATTTGAGAGAATTATTTTCTTTCTGCATTTGTCCTATTCTATTTTCTAAGGAATTGTTTTCTTATTCGAAGGTGTTAATTTTCGCTTGAGTTTCTTTACCCAATTTTTCCAATGAATATTTTTTGGGTTTTTTTTTGTAAGGCAAATGGGGTTAAGTGGCTTGCCCAGGCCACACAGCTAGGTAATTATTAAGTGTCTGAGGCCAGATTTGAACTCGGGTTATCCTGACTCCAGGGCCGGTGCTCTATCCACTGTGCACCTAGCTGCCCCCAAATGATTTTTTTAAAGAAAGATTTCATTTATTTTGAGTTTTACAATTTTTCCCACATTCTTGCTTCACTCACCCCACCCCACCCCCATGGAAGGCATTCTGTTAGTCTTTATATTGGTTCCATGTTATACATTTCTCTCAGTTGAATGTGATGACAGAGAAATCATATCCTTATGAAGAAAAATAAAGTATGAGATAGTAAAATTTCATAATACTATAACAGGTGTTTTTTTTTCTAATTTGGAGGTAATAGTCTTTGGTCTTTGTTCAAAGTCCATAATTCTTTCTCTGGATACAGACAGTATTCTCCATTGCAGATAGCCCAAAATTGTCCTAGGTTGATCATCATCCCCACATTGCTGTTGGGTACATGATGTTTTTCTGGTCCTGCTCATCTAACTCAGCATCAGTCCATGCAAATTCTTCTAGGCTTCCCTGATTTCCCTTCCCTCTTGGTTTATACCACAGTTTGTTAAGCCATTCCCCAATTGAAGGACATTCACTCAGTTTCCAATTCTTTGCCACCACAAACAGGGCTACTATGAATATTTTTGTACAAGTGATGTCTTTACACTTTTTCATCATTTCTTCAGGGTATAGACCAAGTCGTGGTATTGCTGGGTCAAAGGGTATGCACATTTTTGTTGTCCTTTGGGTATAATCCCAAATTGCTCTCCAGAAATGTTGGATGAGTTCACAGCTCCATAAGCAATGTATTAGGGTCCCAGATTTCCTACATCCCTTCCAGCATTGATCATTTCCAATAGATTTTTTAAATTTCTTCCTGATCTCTTCTAAGAAGTCTTTCTGGACTGGAGACCAATTCTTATTCTCCTCAGAAATTCTAGCTCTGTCTGAGTTAGGGTCTTTGTCTTCAAATTATCTTTCAATTGGTCCCCATTATCATTGCCTTTTCTTCATTTTCCTAGGTCCTTTTATTGGGGGAGGCACTGGTTCACAGACCCTTAGTTTTGGAAACCCTAGAGGCTTTGCTCACCAGGCTTAATAACTCTAAATGGGCTGGCCAGTAGGGGTTGCTAGAGGCTCTCTCTGAAGTATCTGTGAGCCTGATTTGTATTTGACTCCCTAGACCTGGGGGCTGAGGGGAGAAGCAGGATCTGAATTATCCTTGAACAATGTGGACTGGGTCCTTGGGCTATAAATTATGGGGCTGGCAGCCCTGGTCTTTCAGGCCAGCAGAGCTGACCAGATTGTTGTCTAGCCAGTGTGCTTGAGCTCCTGTTCACTGTGATGCTCTCCTGCCTGCTCATAAAGTCAAAGCTTCCCAGGCTGCTCTGAGGTTAGTGATGGATCTCACCCCACCACCCGCCATACTGGCTCGGCTCACCAACATTTCCCTGAGACAGACTTTGTTGGTATATATTCTTCTCCTTTGCTCCTTCTGGATTTTGTGAATTTGAATTTTGTTAAGAGGTTTGATTCATATTAATTCTGAGGGTAAGCCAAGACACCCTAGCACAGTGCCTGGCTTCTCTCTGCCATCTTGGCCAGAAGTCAACCTAAGGTCTTTTAATGTAGCTTCTATGTCTTATATAATTCTAACACTGGCAGCATCTCTAATTTTTATTATTTTCTTCAGTAAGGTTTTGTACTTCTCTAATATGATGAATTCTAATTTTAAGGAGTTGTTTTCTTTAGTGTCATTTTATTTTTATTTATTTTTAATTTTTCAGATTTTTTTGCAAGGTAATGGGGTTAAGTGGCAATTATTATCGTGTCTAAGGCTGGATTTGAACTCAGGTACTCCTGACTCCAGGGCCAGTACTCTATCCACTGCGCCACCTAGTCGCCCCTAAAGTGTTATATATTTAATTTAATTTTTTTTATTTTTTGCTTTTTAAAAGCATCTCCTGCTCTTTGAGAAATTCTTGTTGGGCATGTGTACAATTTGAGATCTTTTTACCCTTTGAGACTGTTTGTAGGTTTTTTCTTGTCATTTTTCCTGAATCATGCATTTAGCTACTAGTGCCATAGAAACTTTGGCAGTCAAGTTTTATTGTTGTTGTTCATTTTCTGGTTTATTTTTGCTTTAAATTTTTTTTTATAGTTGGGCTCTGTTCATATCTATAGTGAGAAGATAAGTTTCTTGAACTTTAGATATTTTTGTTTTGCTGATTTTGTGGCTTGGTTACGGTGACTTTAAGTTCATTACTTTCAACATGGTGCTTCCTGGCCTTTCCCCTAATTCATACCCAAGTAGTGCCCCTGCTTCCTTATGAACAAAACTCCTCTAAACCCAAGAACTGTAATCCAGAGTTATGTAATGGATAATGGAGTTGGCACTTGGTCCTACGTCCAATGCTGGCAAAAATGTTTCCTGAGGAGCGATTAGGTGGCGCAGTGGATAGAGCACTGGCCCTGGAGTCAGGAGTACTTGAGTTCAAATTTGACCTCAGACACTTAATAATTACCTAGCTGTGTGGCCTTGGGCAAGCCATTTAACCCCATTGCCTTGAAAAAGGAAGTTTCCTGAAATCTCTTTCCAACCAAATGCTCTATCCCTTTATTGGCCCTAGGTGTTCAGTAGTCTACTACTACTGCTACTGCCCTCATATCAATGACCACAGATTGTTTTTGTCTTAATCTTGGGCTACCAAAATGATTCATTCTGACTTTTAATTAGTTATGCTGCTTAGAATTCAATTTATTGCTCTATTTTAAGTTGTGTAGAGAGAATATTGTGAGTACTTAGCAAAAATAATCTCTTTACTCTGTCAACTTCCCCCCCCCCCCTTTTTAAAAAATATTTTTCAAGGCAATGGGGTTAAGTGGCTTGCCTAAGGCCACACAGCTAGGGAATTATTAAGTGTCTGAGGTCGGATTTGAACCCAGGTACTCCTGACTCCAGGGCCGGTGCTCTATTCACTGGGCCACCTAGCCACCCCTACTTCCCCCTTTCAATCTTCTCAGTACTCACTATTAAAATTGTGTTCCTCATGGTCAATGTCATAAAGCAGATCACTGTAAAGTGAAATTCTGACCATGTCCAAATCTTGTTGACTTTGATCCTTTGGAAATCAGTAAAAAAAAAATTACTTGGGTAAAGATGCTTTTTAAAGATCTGAGAAGAATGGGAGACGTGATGCAGAAAATGGATTGCCTCTTTTGTTCTTTCAAAGCTGTCCTATTTGCCCATTATGTTATCTTCCTATAATGTTTCATTGCATTCATGATCTTATCAGTTGGAATAGGTCCTTCCAAAATAGTAGAATGCAATTGACTATCCCATATCAGACTCTGACACTTGTTCTTATTTTTCTTAGAAATCCTCCAAGAGGATTCATCTGATTGGAGACTTTTTTCTTATAACATGGCATAAAGTATAGAAATTGTCTAAATGTTATCTTTCCCTCTTGTTACTTGATTGGGTCACCTCTTATTCTGCTCTTATATCTCCTTGATCTCCTTGATAATTTTGATGACTCCCTAAGGGCAATTCAATATTTGTAATATACCTATCTTTATCTATCATACAACTCTTCATGTGACACTCAATTTCCATCATGTGAAGAATGTGTTATTGCAAGATTTTCAGACATGTAGTCCCACTAGAAGTATCAAAAGGTCACAGACTTTTCCTATACATTTGATGATTTCTGACAATGGAGAATAATGAAACTTTTCTCCATAGGAATTAAAAATTTATTGTTAATTTTAAATAGTTAATTATTAAAATAGTTGATTTGTTCTGGTGGTATGAGATTTTCAAAAAATTCGGGATTTCACTGATTATTAAACAATGGTACATCAAAGAAAAAATATGGCATTAAATAAAACTATAATACTTGAAGAATGATTCTTATTTTTGATTTGCAACTAAAATGACAGTATTAAACTTTTTATAATCTTCCATTTTCCTGATATGAAAAAAATAAGGGAAAGAGAAAAAAGTGACATTTCAAAGATAAAATGTCAGCCATTGGTTGAACCAGGATTTGAACACAGGTCCTCAGACTTTTCAAAGTTTTGCTCTGCCTTTTACTATGAGTTTGACATGTATGAATATTTTTCACCTTCTTCAAAATATAAAAAGTGGTTGGAGTAGATTATATCTAAAAGCTCTTCTAACACTAAGACAATGTCCTATGAATTTAATCCTCCTATGGATTGAGGTTATTAAGGAGATGGGATTTTATTGCAAATAGAAGTTCATTGCCATGGAAGACAACATACTGTTTCTTAAATGTAAGATGTCCCTTTTTGCCTCTCATATAATTCTAGATAGAATTCATTATCTATCCATAATGTCTGTATGATACTCTGGCCAAGAACTATGGTACAACATACCTAAAATGCCTATCATAGTTGTGAAATAGTGATCTATTTTAAACTTTTGCATTGTGGATATTTAGGTCAAGCTCTCTAAGGTTTGATGCAATCAAGACAATGTCATTAGAGGAGAAACAGTATTTAGAAGTTCTTACCATTTATACAAAATAATTTTTCATTTAAATTCTGCAATGGATATACTCTATGAAAGTAACCATTAGCTCTGGAAACTATAGATAGCTCTTTTTTATCCCTCACTTATTATTAATAAGAGGATTACAAAAATAAAATTGCCTCCAATTTTGGTTTTCTGAGGTATTTAGCATGATTTTGAGCCCCCTAGAGAAATACATTGGAGATGAGCCTTTCAAGTAGAATTTTGTTATAGTGAATATAATGTCATTGTTTAATGAATTAATCAACTAGTTTTGTACAAGTTGAATCTGAGACATCAGATTGATATGTCCAGTAGGAAGTTGTTGAATTGGGACTGGAATTCAGGAAAGAGATTATGAATAGATTAATGGAAATCAATGGTATAGTGATGATAAATAAACCCAGAGAACTTTATGATGACTATTTTGCAACAGTTGATAACTTTAATTGCAATTTTATCATGGTGGTCTTTTTTTTAAACAAATGTTAACTGACATGGTGCCTAGCATATGGTAGGTGTAGTTTAAATATTTATTCTCTTATCTTCTTACCCTCTTTTTGACATTTGTTACTTTATTGATTGTCCAGTTTGATTGGGCTGATCTGGTAAGTTATGCTGATATCCCTTTCCTTCCTCCATCCTTTTACTATAACCTAAGCTCTGTACTCCATGGAATAGGACACCTTTTCTTACCAGAGGTTTATCATTTTTCAGAGAATAATACAAAAATAACTGTGCTCTTCCTTCTAGCCAAGCTTTTAATATTTATTTTGCATGTGTTGTTTGTTGCTGTTGAATTATTTCAATCATGGATGACCCTTTATGATCCCATTTGATGATTTATTGGCAAAGACGCTAGAATAGTTTACCATTTCCTTCTTCACTTCATTTTACAGATGAGGACATTGTGGCAAATAGTGACTTAATCAGGATTACACAGCTACTAACTCTCTGAGGCAAAATTTGAACTCAGAAAGATGATCTTTCTTGACTCCAGGCCTGTCATTATATCCACTGCACCATTGAGCTGCCCCCTTTCCATATTAAACTGTTTAAAATTTCATTATTTTTAATTTACTAGGAAAATGAGTGAAGACAGTCATAGACAAGAAAGTGAGAAGATTCTGAAGAAAACAAAGTCTAATCTTAATTAAAGGTCTATGAGAAATTACTCACTGTACTTGTTTAGGAGAAACATTAAACATTATTTTCTTCTTATCCATGAAGATTTCTTCTTTTATAATAGGCTTCAGCTTGTCAGACATAAAGGACATAACTAATGTTTGTTAACAGCTATTTTCCCAAAGTGAGACCAACTGAAGCTAATACTTTTTAATCTTCTAGAAATCATTATTTTAATTAGGAAAATCCAGTAAATCAAAATGATAGGAATGCAACTGGGTAGCACAGTGCATAGAGCCTCTGGCCTGGCCTGAGGTCAGGAAGACTCATCTTCTGAGCTGAAATACAACCACAGACATATACTAGCTGTGTGTGACCTTGGACAAAATAATTATTGCCTTAGTTTCTTCATGTTTAAAATGAATTGGAGAAGAAAATGACAAACCACTCCACTATCTCCCCCAAACAAACAGAGGAATCACAGTCAAGTGTAACTGAAAAATGATTTTTTAAAAAAATGTAGCCTACAGAAATAATATTCAACTTTTATTTAAACAAAAAGGGAGTCGATTTCACTTATGATAAGATAGAAGAGTTTAGAGCTTCGTTACATTTGGGAAAAGTCTTTAAAAAATCAATATAAGTAGTTTGATGTTGTGGAGCAACTCCACTGAATTGCTATTAATTAAACTGGAGAATTTGGGGTAGCCATTTTATCCTAGGCTTGAAAATTATCTAGAAAAGAGAATCAATTTACTAATAATTAATCTGTGATGATGAATTCAGATATAACTTAGAAAAACAATGACAATTGTGTTGGTTTTGCTGTTTGAAAATCTGAATTTAAATTTTGCCTCTGCTTCTTGCTACCAAAAATAACCTCTCATTTAACCATTTCTGAGTCTCTCATTACTCACATGCAAAATGAGATGATTAGACTCCATGAGTCTCATGAATTCTCATTGCCCTAAATCTATGATGCTATGATGTCTGAATCTAATTCTAAGAAGTTTTACCTTTCTTCTCAAAGCATATTAGAATGTCTAAAATATTCAATATAATTAAAATTTTCTCCCTAAGGAATTAATTTATTCCATTGCCTTGGGAGTTTCAGAAACTGTCATGTCTCACTGATGTCTCTCTCTATATACAATTGCTCAACTGTGAAGAAAAAGAAAATATTGTTGAATGAACTTATCATTGCAGAGTGAGCTTCACTTTGACACAACAACTGGAAACATTTTTTCAGTGAAGTTTTATTTAAGAGACAAATTATTCCTGCAAAACTATAAAAGATAAACTCATTAAAATTACAAAATATAAACTTATGGCAATTATTTGTTAAAAATAATTAAATTATAGGGAAATTTATTTGTCTACTCATTATACAAAACATCAATTTAGAACAATTAGAAGCATATAATGAAAAAGTAATGAAGTATTATTCAAGCCTGTGACATGACAGGTCTGCCTCTAGTAATTAGGTTTTGCTAAATTGATTTAAATACTAAAAGAAAAGAAGGAACTAATTGTGAAATTACAGTGAACAAACGAATTATTTCTGGGTAAAAAATAACAACTTAAAATTATAGTCATACAAAATAAATATATTTTTGATGATCATTTTCAAATATAAGAGTGGTATGGAATGCCATATTTGGAAGGGACTTTAGAGTCACCTAGTCCAATTCCCTCCTTTACATATGAAGAAACTGAGGTACAGAGAAGTAAAGGGATTAACCTAAATTCACATATTGAGCCTGGGTTTTCTGGAGACAAGCCCTTTCCTATTCCTTCTCTAGATGACTGAAGATGATTAAAAATATGAGAATAAAATAGCCTCTATCTTTTTATCTCTGAGGTTAGAAAGTTCAGAGTAAGATGAGAAGGTCAAAATTAGTATAGAGGAAGAAGGATAATACTGCCTTTGGTTTAAAGGTTTAGTCCTCCATTCAGAGAAGAGGGTGGGCATTAAGAAAGGAAAGTCAAGACTATTTGGAGGTCAGTTTTCATCAGGAAGTCAGAGATTGTTAGCTCAGTCTGAGAACATTTGGAGCATTTTGCATCCTTAGATAATCACAGATCATTTATTATTTGGGAAATGGATCTTATTTTTTTATAAATTTGTATCTATTTCATATATCTTGAAAGAGATGCTTGGCAAAATATTTTTTTTAATTTTGTTATTAAAATTGATTTTGCTATCTTCTTTGATTTTCTCTGTTCATTAGTCATGAAATTGTCCCCTAACTGTAAATCTGAAGATTATTTCTTCCTTGGTTTTCTAATATGCCTTTATCTAATTTATTTCTGCTGTCTTTTATTTATGACTCATATACCCACATGGTGTTTATCTTGGTATATGATATGAGATGTTTGTCTGTACCTAGTGCTTTGTCAAACTACTCCTCAGTTTTCTCAGAAGTTTTTGTTGAATAGTGAGATCTTTCATAGTTACCTAGGTTTGAGGATTTATCAAATACTAGGCTACTCTAGTCATATATTTCTGCATATTCTATAATTAATCTAGTTCACTGACTAATATTTCTGTTCCTTAATGAATAACAAATAATTTTAAGATGATTGTATGGTTATTTTTCATTTATTTCTTTATTTCTTTATTTTTGGTTTTTGCAAGGCAATGGGGTTAATTGACTTGCCCAAGGTCATTTAAATAGGTAATTATTAAGTGTCCGAGACTACATTTGAACTCAGACTGCCATCGCTCCAGGGATGGTGCTCTATCCATTATACCACCTAGCCACCCCCCCTGTTGACCTCTTGTTTTGTTTTTTAAATCTGATAGTGCTAAACTTCATTTTTCCTTACTTCTATCCCCTCCCCTAAATTATTTCTTGTGAATATTTTCCCTTTATATTTTCTTCCTCTAAATAAATTGTTATTTTTTCTATTTCTATAAAAATTTTTTGGTAGTTTTATTGGTTTATCAATAAATGAATAAATTATTTTTTAGTATTGTCATTTTATTTTATTGACTTAACCTACCAATGAACAATTAATATATCTCTTTCATTTTATTCTGTATTTGTGTGAAGAATATTATTTCTATAGTATCTTAGACAGATTGACTCCCAACTATGGTAACATTTTGAAATATTTTAATGAGATCTCTCTTTCTATCCTTTTCTACAAAAATTTTGTAGGTAATATATGTTACCTTCATTATGTGCAAATTTTCTAGTTATGAATTTTTTCAACTTATTTTTCCTTGATTCTCTAAGATAGTCTAAGTTAATTATATTATCATAAGCAAAAGTAATATTTTTTCTTTTCGTTGCCTAGATTAATTCATTTAATTTATGTCTCTATTTTTTAATCTTTTAACCAAATGTAATTTTTTAGAAAACAGTTATGTTGATAATGAGCATCTTTATTTTACCAAAATGATCTTTTGGGAAAATTTACCCTCATGACATATAATGCTGGTTCTTTGCATATACAATTCATCATATTAAGGAAAAGACATATTTACTCCTTTGATCTCTACTGTTTTTATTAGAAATAGATGTTGGGATCTGTTTAAAACTTCTTTGATATCTATTGATAAAATCTTTTGATTTTTGTTGTCCTTATAATTAATATGATTAATTACCCTGATTATGTTCCAAATATTGAATGTATCTTTCATTATGTGTATAACTCCAATGTGATCTTAGTGTATAATATTTATAATATATTGCTATACATTTTTTGTTCATTTTTATTTTCAAAATTTTGAACCATTAAGGATATTGGTTTATAATTGTTATTGTTTTTTGACTCTTCCTGATTTAAGAATCTAGATCATGGCTTAATTTTGATAATATAAAATTAACTTAGTAGGATCATTCTTTTTCTCTTTTAAAAGACTTCTATAATATAAAAACTAATTGTTCTTTTACATTGTGCTAGAATTTTTCATAAATCTAATTACTTCTTTGATTTTCAGTATTTTTGCTTAGTTATTTTAATAGGGTACTTCCAATTTGTTAGCTTTCTAGTTTTTTTTTTACTTGCATATCCAAATCATTGATTTGTTCTTTCTGCTTTTATTAACAAATTTGTTTTGAGATATAACATTTATTCTAAGAATTGCTTTGGCTGCATACAAAAATATTATGCATCTCTTTCTCACAATTGCCATTTTAACTATCTATTTTTTTAATTTGCTCTTTTTTTTTTTTGCAAGGAAATGGAGTTAAGTGGCTTGCCCAAGGTGACACAGGTAATTATTAAATGTTTGAGACCGGATTTGAACTCAGGTACTCCTGACTTCAGGGCGGTGCTCTATCCACTGCGCCACCTAGCTGCCCCTTTAGTTCTTGTTTAATGAACTCATCTTTTGTGGATGCTATGTATTTAATTTTAATTTTTCTTTCACTGCTTATTTTTAAAATAAGATTATTATCCCTTATGGGTCATAAAGTTGGTCATATTATATTTAATTTTATACTTTGTTTTGTACTTTCATTTATGACCTGTGCTATGTATAATGAGAAATATGTAATCAAGTTTATAGTTCTATAATGACTAGAGATAAATCATAAATAACTATTGAAAAATTATATTGATGTCCTAAATATCTCTCCTCTCTCTCTCTCTCTCTCTCTCTCTCTCTCTCTCTCTCTCTCTCTCTCTCTCTCTCCCTCATTTAAATCTAGTTTTAAATATTTAGATACTATGCCATTTAATATTTTTCTTATTTATATTATCATAACATCAATGGCGTCATTTTGCAAAATGTTGGTTTCTTTATCTTTAAATAAAATTTATTTTTACTGGTATTTTGTCTAATGATTGTTACCAGTGGGTTTCTATATGTGTGCACATGTATGTGTCTTTTTCTATTCTTCATTCTGTTGGCCAATTAAGATCAAAATGAGGTTCAAATATCTCTCATTTCCCCCTTCCTTTTCCTTGTTTGTATAGTCAGAGTGTTTTTGCGTGATAAATTAGGACTGAAAACTATTATTCTTTGATATATCTCCCACACCACCAGTATTTTCTGATTAGGATTCAATTTGATTCATTTTTAATGTCTTTGTAAAATAGTTGTGCAAAAAATCTAGGCTGTTTTGCTTTCTCATGATCCATTATCTTATCTTGTCTTTCCAAAGATGCAAACATTTTCTTTTCTACTGTTTTAAAATTCAATGTAAATTTTAAACAATTTTCATTTCTAATTTCTTCCTTATTTCCCTTAATTTCTCTTTTAAACACTTACAAATTTTTTCTTGTTTTTAGAGGGTGTGGAAGCTTTCACAGAATTTTAAGTCAATGGGCATTGATATTCTTTGTTTTTGTTTCTGTTTTTTTTAATGATTCATCCTCATCCTTGTATTTATTTATCTATATTTTGTTTGTGACTTTTTTGTAGTTTATTCTTTTGACATCCCTAGTCCTCTTAAAGTATTCCATTATCCATTTTCTGATTCATTGCATACACACACATACACACACACACACACACACACACACACACACACACACAGACACATATATGACCTCAGCAGGATTTCAGTAACCTCTCTTTCAGATCTGCTACAGTCTACAAAATAGCAATCCTCCATAATTCCTCTACTTTTCTTTCCCTTTCTTTTTCTTTCTTTCTTTTTTCTTTCTTTCTTTCTTTCTTTCTTTCTTTCTTTCTTTCTTTCTTTCTTTTTCTTTCTTCCTTTTCTTTTTTTCCTCCCTCCTTCCCTCCCTCCTTCCTTCCTTCCTTCCTTCCATCATTCCTTCCTTCCTTATCTGCTTTAACTGAATGAGTAGCTATTGCTTTATTCAAGGTCATGGAAGATGCTCCAAGTGGGGATGGGAGTAGGGGAAGGAGGGATAGTTCCTAACATAGGACTTAGGACTAGTAAGAAGACTGAGTGGGGTGGGGGGAGGGAAGTAAGATTGGGAGAAAAATTGTAAAACTCAAAACTCAAATAAAATCTTTAAAAAAATAGTTATGAAGAAGAAAATAAAAAGAATGCAAGCTCCTTGAGAACAGAGACCATCTTTATCTTTGCTTGTATTTGTATCCTTGGAATTAGGACTGTTCACATATGGTGAGTTTAAGAAAGCTTTATCTTTCTACTAACTATCATCTGTATATTTCTATCTTCCAACTTCAAATTTTCTAATACTAATTTTTCTTGTTTTTTCCCCCTGTTTTTTCTGTAGGAAGACCTCATATGTCTAATAATAACATACTTCTTTGTGTTGAGAGGCAAGGATACTTATTTTTCTGTCAATTTTCTAGTATCAAGGAGAGATCATTATTTTTGAATTATAAGGTACCTAGATTGTTTCACAGATAAGGAAAGGTCCAAGGAAATTAGCAGACCCTGCCCAAGTTGATACAGGTTTTATAAGAGGCGGCATTTAAAACCTGGTCTTCTGACACTTCCTTCCCCTTTGTCTGATCACTGTTGTTGTTTTTTCTGATGTGATTAATGTATCCATACTCTCTCACCTTAATTCCTTTAGTAGTCAGCAACAAAATAACTGACCAGGGACCAGGACTTACTTATGGCTATTTAAAGGAAAGCCAAATGACTCTTGTGAGACTGACAGCATTAGGTACAGATTAATTCAACTATCAACTACCAAATGTTTCTACTTAAAGCAGCTAGGTGACAAAGCAGACAGTGCATTGGACTTGTCAGTCAGAAAGTCTTGAGTTCATATCCAGCCTCAACACTTCCTAGCTGAGTCACCCTGAGCAAGTCACTCAACCACTCTGTGATTCAGTTTTATTATCCATAAAATGGAAGATAACAATAGCACCTACCCATCAGAGCTGTAAAGACCAAATGAGATATCTAAATATTTTTCTCTCTTGTGTGGGGTATTTACTATACCTTATTGTAAAATTTGAGTTGGTATTTGGTCATAGGCTATATGTAGGTCAATGGTAAGCAGAAATACTGTATATAAAAAAGAAATTTAAAAAATAAAATAACTTTTTGCTTATTTTCACTTAAAAAAGACTGAACATTATAAGATCCCCTCCACCTCTTCTTTTTTCATGTGTGCAGGTAGTCAATATTAGGCTCTCAGTGTCTAGGGTGGTGGGCTTATTTATATAGAATAAGAATGTCTTGGAAGAGACTTTCAATCATGAAGAAAATCCAGGATAAGCCTCAAACACAAGCTGGAAAGTCTACAGTGCATCACTGACAGAGGTTCATAGAGGATGATGGAAATTGTGGAAGTATTGATTTATTGAGGTGCTTAAGCATTAAAATTTTATATTACTTCCTGTCTTTTACTTTGTTTAAGTTCAATCTTCTTTCTATTGTAGATTCAAATATATTTGTTCTATATCTGGCACATAGTAGGAACTGTTATACTTGCCTCCAGAGAAACAGAGTCTGAAAAATGGGTTCAATGCACCCTCTTGCTGGTCATATGACTAGATCACAGAGAAGAGATATATGGGATAAAGAGTACATAGAGAAAGCTGGCCTTGGGGAAATAAAGGGATACCTAATAATTAAAGATGATAGGACTGAAGAAAGTGGGAGATAAAAGGTATAGAAAATTGGAGTATGTTATTCTGATAACAAGGAAACAAGAATTTTTTTTCTGGGCAAGGTAAGAGTTTAAGAGTGACATATAACTCTTAATAAAGTGATTCACTCTGAAAATCTCAGTAAACCTCAGATGCTTTTAAAATTTTTTTTATTTTCATTCACATGCATATGTATTTTTTAAGTGACAAAATTTTCTTCCACCTTCCCTTCCCACCTCCATCTTCTCAGTGGCAAGTAATCAGGTTAGCATTATACATACATATTTTGACAAATGTTTACAGATTAGTTATTTTTTGGTATGAGGAATTAGGATTAAAAGAAAGCGATGCATAATAGATAACTTTTATAAAATGTTCATCAGATTCTGAAAGGTTGTATGTCTATGTGTGTGTGTGTGTGTATGTTTTGTTTGGTTTTGCTTTTCTTCCCCCCTGAATGAAGATAACATTGTCCATTGTTGGTCTAAAACAGTTGTTTTAGCTCTCTGGACTGCTGAGAGGGGCTGCTTCCAACAAGGTTGTTCAATCTCACAGTGTTGTTGTTGAGATATACATTGCTCTTTTAGTTTTACTTCCTTTGCTCAGCATCAGATCCCATAAGTCATTCTATGCTTATCTAGAGTCCAACCATTTATGGTCTCTTATAAAATAATATTATTTCATAATATTCATCTAGCCATTCCTCAATTGGTGGACATCCCCTCAATTTCTAATTCTTTGTCACTACAAAAGGAGCTGCTATGAATATTTTGGAATATGTGAGATTTTTCCCTTTCTATATAATTTCTTCTGGATATAGACCTAGAATTGGAATTGCTGAGTCAAAGGGTATGAACACTTTTGTTGCCCTTTGGGCATATTGCTCTCCAGAAAGGATAGATCTGTTCACAACTCCACCAACGATGCATCAATGTCCCAAATCTCCTACAACCTCTACAACAATGATCATTTTCACTTTTTCTCATCTTGGCCAATCTGATAAATATGAGGTGATACCTCATTGTTGTTTTAATTCACATTTCTATAATCAATAATGATTTGGAACATTTTTTCATATGATTATATATAGTTTTAATTTATTCATTTGAAAGCTACCTAGTTCTACCAGATCTAAAAATCATACTGTAAAGTGGCAAAAACTGCCTGCTACTGGTTAAGAAATAGAATAATGGATCAGTGCATTAGGATCAGTTAAAAGGAAGTCACAGTAAATGACTACAGCAATCTACTATTTACCAAACCCAAAGGCATCAGCTTCTAGCATAAGAATTCCCTATTTGACAAAAATTGTTGGGAAAACTGGAAAATAGTAAGGCAAAAAATAGGCAGAGTTGTACATCTCACACCCTTTGCCAAAATAAAGTCAGAATGGCACAGGATTTAGACATAAAGAATGAAGCCATGGATAAAGTAACAGAACAAGAAAAATGCTATCAGATCTATGGAAAGGGGATAAATTTATTACCAAACAAGAACTAGAGCACATTATAAACTGAAAATGAGTGATTTTTCCCATATTAAATTAAAAAGTTATTACACTAAAAAAATCAATGCTGCCAAAATTAGAAGAAAAACAGAAAGCTGGGAAACAATTTTTCACAACTAGGAGTTCTGATAAAGGTCTCATTTCTAAAATATATAGAGAGCTGCTTGAAATTTATAAGATCAGAAGTCATTCCCCAATTGATAAATGGTCAAAGGATATGAACAGACAGTGTTTAAACCTCAGATGAACAGGAAAAAAATAAAGCATTTTCAGTGTTCAAGATCAGAAGTGGTGAGCAGTTGCAAAAGATTAGGATTGGATACAGCTGGGGAAAGTGGTATGGCCTTGTGGCTGATCATACACCTTCTCTGGAAATCACAGAATATTAGTGGTTCTAGGGACCCCGACTGTCTCTAGGAATCTTGGCTAGAAAATCAGCTGGGAAACATTCTTCACAAGTAGATGTGATAAAAAGTCTCATTTCTAAAATATATAGAGCATTGCAACATATTTATAAGGTTACAAGTCATTCTCCAACTGATAAATGATCAAAGGATATGAATAGACAATTTTAAAATAAAGAAATTAAATCTATATGTAATAATATGAAAAATGCTCCAAATCATTAATTTTTTAGGCTTTTGCAAAGCAATGGGATTAAGTGGCTTGCCCAAGTCCACACAACTAGTTAATTATTGTGTCTGAGGTCGGATTTGAACTCAGGTCGGATTTGACTCCATAGCAAGTGCTCTATTCACTGTGCCATCTAGCCACCCCCAAATCATTATTAATTAGAAAAATGCAAATTAAAACAACTATGGAATATCACCTCACACCTATTAGATTAGCTAAGAGGACACAAAGGAAAAATGATCAATGTTGCTGGGGTTGTTAAAAGATTGGTATATTGATGCATTACCATTGGAGTTGTGAATGGATCCAACCATTCTGGAGAGCAATATGGAACTATGACCAAAGGGCAATAAAAATGTTTATACCCCTTTGTCCAAGCAATTCCAATTCTAAGTCTATTATCAGAAGAAATCATAAAAGTGGGAAAAGTCCCACGTGTTCCAAAATATTCATAGCAGCTCTTTTTGTAGGGACAAAGAATTGGAAAATGAGAGGATGTCCATAAATTGATGAATGGCTAAACAAGTTATGGTACATGAATACTATGGAATATAATTGTTTTATAATAAACCATAAATGGTCAGATTCTAGAGAAGCCTGGAATGACTTACGGGATCTGAAGCTGAGTGAAGGGAGCAGAATCAAAAGAACAACAATGTACACAACAACATTATCAGATGATCAACCTTGATGGAAGCAGGTCCTCTCAGCAATTCAGAGAACCAGGACAACTCTAGTAGACCATCTATGGACAACGCTATCCTCATCCAAAAGAAGAAAAAGCAAACCAAACCCAACTAAAAACACTTCATAATCTGATTAACATTTTATAAAAATTATCTCTTAATGTATCTCTTTTCCTTAATCCTAATTACTCATACCAAAAATGACTCATTGTAAACATGTTTATCAAAAATATGTATGTACAATGCTAATCTCACTGTTCTTGCTGAGGGGAGGGGAGTGGGAAGGGAGGGTGGAAGAAAATGTATGTGGATTAATGTTGAAAATATTTTTATAATGTATTTGGAAAAATAAAATATCAATTAAAAAAGAATTAAAAGAAAAATCATGATCATCAAAATCCAAACCATATGATTATCTGTCCCCTTAGAGAATTAATTTTGTATGAATAGAAAAGAACTAAAAAAAAACTTCTGAGAGAAAAAATATTAATAATCAATGCTTTTGGGAGATTCAGAGATATTCCCCTTTTCCAATGCCCCAATTTTAAAAGTTCTGTCTCTTGAAAGATATTATTGAGAGTGAGATTGAGCTAACTTTCTTGTTATGGTGCCACCCAGGTAGGAAAGTCATACTGCTCTACTCAGGTTTGAGAGATAATAAATTCTCTGACTAGATAGATGAAGGTTGTAGGTAATTTAGAATTAGTTGACATAAATTTCATTTGAATGAGTTTAGACCTTCATTGCATTATTTATTCTCTCATTTATAATCAATCAGAATGGATGTCATTTTAGCTGACACCCTTTTTCCAATAGGCATATAAATACTTGCCACGATGATTGTCTTTGATCTAAGAGAAAGATATACAAATAGAATTAGTAATTAATTAATTAGCAATTAATAGCTTCAGTGAACATGCTGGCATAATTAATAAAATGATTAAATTAACAAAAATTATCTCTCTTGAACTTTTTTAAAGGTCACTTTGTGGTTGGGGAGGGAAAGGGCATCTAGTTTAAAGTGATCACTTGTTTACAATCAACAAATTAGTCTTTTTTAAAATTTTTTTTTAGTTTTTTTTTTTTTTGCAAGGCAAATGGGGTTAAGTGGCTTGCACAAGGCCACACAGATAGGTAATTATTAAGTGTCTGAGACCAGATTTGAACCCAGGTACTCCTGACTCCAAGTCTGGTGCTTTATCCACTATGCCACCTAGCTGTCCCAACAAATTAGTCTTAAGTGAAACTGGTTAGCAAGAAAACTTCCAGAATTTTGAGGGTTGGAGGAAGGGGGAAGCTAGGAGATTGAGTTATACCTCCACTCCCTTTGACCACACCATTCAGTCAATTTAGATTAGGTAAGACTGCCTTTTAAGCAAGGTGAATTGAAGCATATATTGATAACTAAAAAGGTAACATAAACATTAATTACATTATAAAATCAATGAAGTAGAAATCAGAGGTAATATTAATTTTTATATCTTTATCTCACAGGAATATTCTTAGCAAATGGAATATCATCTGTAAAGTAAGAAGCAATATAGTGAAAGAATAGGGTGATGAAGTAGAATAGGGAATCAGTTCTAGAGAATTAAATGAAGTTCTTCATTGTCTTGAGGATCCATATAAGGTTAGATGACAAAGATTAAAATAAACAATAGCTTCAAAAATTATTTAGATAATTTAAAAATAATAGATTTATCATGGAATGTTGAGAAATCCAGATTGCCTGTGCTACACTCTTTACCTTTGAAGTTGACACAGTGAAGTAAAACTTTTCATCCTAAGAGACATCCTTTATAGTCATTGTCAGAGACAGAGTTAATTTTAATTATTTGTTTGTTTACAGCAATGGGGTTAAGTGACTGCCCACAGTTAGGTCATTATTAACCTCAAACATTAACCTGAATTTGAACTCAGGTCACTACAGGACTTGTGCTCCATCCACTGTGCCACCTAGCTGCCCCTCAGAAATACAGTATTAAAGAATATAATTAACTATGAAACTGAGTCAGGATGTTATTTCTAATGCTTTCTATAAAGTATTTTAAAACTGTCTTAAATAGGTAAACTTTTAAGTCAAAATACATACAACATTGTTAATATGTACAGAATTTCATTTTTATTAAATTCAAATTTAAAGCAAATATTTCATGTTCCTTTAATAACTCTTTTTAAGAGAAAAATGCACTTATATATATGGATGATTAAATTTTGAAGGAAAATCATGTCCAGGCGGTTTGTTCCCAGATACTTTAAAAATATACTGTTGCTTGTATTTTTTTCTTAAAAATTCCAACAACTATAGTCTGTGTCACTCATAAGATAGATGATTGTCATTATAGCTATGTCTAATGCTTATATTTTTAAAGTCCCTAATAGACATACTGCAAAGTTTACTGGGCCACTGAAAGATGATTCACATAGTGTAGGAGTGCTCTAATTGTATTCATACCCAAAAATTCTTTTGGGAGGTTGAAGCTCTAAGGAGAATTATAAATTCATTGATTAATTGTGGTATTATAAAATAAAACTATGGGAAGCTGAAACATTTTCTATCCTTAACCATTCCCTAGTTTTTAGACAGTACAAAAGTGAAGTATTATGGACCTAATCTTTGGAATAAAAAGAGTTCAAATAATATTTTATTATGGCTTTTAATTCATAATTATTATTATCTATAATTTGTGCATATATATATAGGAGAGGAAAAATTTTAATTTCAAAAATGTTTAACTTAGAGGTGTTTAAAAAGACTGAAGAGGGATAAAAAGGGAATCACATATATCTAGATCAGTATAAAAGTCTTCATTACTAACAAAGAAATAAGAGGGCACAAGTTACGATAAGGAAAGGACTCTTGGAAAGGGGGAAAACAGGAGGAAGTGGTTAAAATTAAATTAAATGTTTGAGGGAAAATGAAGTAAAAAAGAGACGGAGAGAAGGATAAGTTGTGAGGAAAAATAGGATGGAAGGAAATATACAGCTAGTAATTATAACATTGAATGATAATGGGATGAACTCAGCCATAAAATTGAAACAGTTAACAAAATGAACAAAACTAGAATCTAACAATATGTTGTTTACAAGAAATAATTTTAAAATGAAAGAAACACAGAGTAAAAATAAAGGGCTGGAATTGAACTTATTGTGTTTCAACTAATATAAAAAGAGAATCAGAAGTAACAATCATGAACTCAAACAAAGATAAAACTAAAACAGATTTATATAAAAGAGCTAAACAGGGAATGCATATTATGATGAAAAGTACAATAAATAGATGGGGCAGCTAGGTGGTTCAGTGGATAGAGCACCAGCCCTGGAGTCAGGAGGACCTGAGCTCAGATCTGGCCTCAGACATTCAATATTGACCTAACTATGTGACCATCAGCAAGTCACTTACACCCACTGCCTTGCAAAAACTAAAAAAAAAAGTACAATAGATGACAGAATAACAGTTAAAAACCTATATGTACCAAATGCTACAGCATCCATTTTTTAAAAAAGTACTGTCGGGGGTCGGCCCTGACCGCCTGGGTGGATAGGACCTCCCCGGGAGTGAGGTCAGACCAACCCAGAGAAGACACGGCTCCTTAAGGGGAGCAGTGGCTTCGCCTGGTTGGCCTGTGTCCATTGCTCCAATCGGGTGGTAGGTTCTGCCCTCGGGGCGGATTGGGGTGGCAGCCCGGAAATAACTCCCTATATTAGCCATCGCCCTGAGCTATTCGGGGGATCCCTCTGCACCTAATAAAACATATGCCTCCTGAAGACGTGTCTGCCTGAGTCCCTCCTCGCTGATCCCCGGGGGAGGGAAAAACCAGGGACGCCTGAAGCAGTGCCCACTGAGGAGCTCACTCGGGAGTCCGGGGAAGAAGACCCCGGACAGAACTGGCCCCCGAACAGGGACACCTGAAGACCCCGCCGAGTGAGGTAAGCCTGTTTAAGTAAAAACAGAAGAGGCAGACACCCTAGGTCCACGGGACACCTAGAGGGAGTAAACATGGGCAAAGGAATGTCTAAGCATTTACAGCCAGAGGATTCAGGAGTATTAGCATGTCAAGTACATGCACTAGTAAAGACTCATGGCATAAGAGTCCGCATAAAAGACTGTAAGGATTGGGTGGAAAAAATATTGGTTGTCTCTCCTTGGGTCTCCCACACCGGCATTGACCCTCAGAAATGGAGAGTGGTAGGAACTCAAATGGCCTCTTATAACACAGAAAAACCTGGCTTTCTATCGGACACGGACTTTGTGATTTACTCCGTGGTGGCTGCGGCTCTTGACCCGCAGCCCCCACTGGGAGCCGTGCCGGAGAAACACAAACAGGGCCCTCGTTACTAGGGGAACCTGAATGGCCCCCGCCCCCAGATGAGGGGCTTGACAACCTGAGGGAACCACGCCCCAAATACCCTTAAAGAACTAGGGAGTCTGCTGTAGATTTTATCAGCAGAGTGCAGACCACCGTGAAAGGGAAATTCGGGACAGGGAATGCAGCACAACCATTAATCATTCAGTTAATAAAGGGAGGACTAACTCATTCAAAAGGCTTGCTAGCTACTCTGCCTGCTGACCCCTCCTTAGAGGAAATAATTGATAAGGCCCTAGACGAGGAACCCCCCCCCATCCTCTCCAAACCTCTATTAACCTCCTCGTTAATGCTTTACAAACCACAAGCTTAGTGCCTAGATCAAAGGGTAAAGGAAACTGTTTCCGATGTGGAAAGACTGGTCACTTTCAAGCTGAGTGCCGTAATTCCCAGAAGAGTGCAATGAAGTGCTTTGTCTGTGGTAAACCTGGTCATATAGCAAAGCATTGTAGGCAAAAAAACAAAAACCAGAAGTATAGCAATGGTGGGCCGCAGGGAAACGGGAAGAGGGGTCGAGAAGCCGAGGGCCCGACCCCAGGGCTGATCTGTTAAATCCCTCGGTTACTATTCCCCTCTCAGAGAGCACAGAATTGAACCCATGGACTACGACTACTGTTAAAGCCTCCCCTAGGGACTTCCACCGTTTAGTGATTGGAACTGCTCTCGCTCCCCAGGTCATTGTCCACACACAGCTCCTAAGCCCAGGCCAGACTTCTATAACTGTTACAAATCCCCATCATTACCCAATAGAGCTAAAAGGCGGTGAGCCTGTTGCTCTTGCTATTTCCCTCCCCTGGATAGATAAGGATTGGAGAGAGCGTACCCATGAGGACACATTTGTGGCCTGGACACAGGCTATATCAGCCCACCGTCCCACTTTACCACTTATAGTGGAGGGAAGAGAGATTGTAGGTTTAATTGATACAGGTGCTGATGTCTCGGTCATATCCACAAAAGATTGGCAGCCCTGTTGGGAACTTTCAAAAACTCCCCAAGACATCACGGGAGTTTCAGGAGGTACTTTGGCGAAAAGGTCCCTAAGATTCCTAAAATGGAAAAGTGATGATGTGGCAGGGATCTTCCGCCCTTTGGTACTTCCTATTCCTATGTCCCTATGGGGGAGGGATGTTTTGCAAACCTTGGGCTTGTCCCTAACTACAGACACAGCTTTAAACCACTAGGGGTCACTGGAGGGCCGCAACCCATTCCGCTTACGTGGCGATCTGACAAACCGGTTTGGGTAGATCAGTGGCCCCTCACCAAAGAGAAATTACAGGCCCTTGCTAACATAGTACAAGGACTTTTATCGGCTGGACAAGTAGAGCCATCCACCAGCCCATGGAATTCCCCAGTTTTTGTAATCAAAAAGAAAAGTGGGAAGTGGAGAATGTTAGTAGATCTAAGAAATGTAAATGCCACCTTACAACCTATGGCTACCACCCAGCCTGGGTTACCTTCTCCAGTTGCCATTCCAAAGACTTGGCCCATAACTGTTATAGATATAAAGGATTGTTTTTATAGTATACCCCTTAACCCTGTAGATAGACAGCGCTTTGCCTTTAGTGTACCTGCTGTAAATTATCAAGAACCTGCTCAGCGTTTTCAGTTTAAAGTCCTTCCACAAGGCATGGCAAACAGTCCCACTCTATGTCAGGTTTATGTTGCACAGATTCTGATGCCCATTAGGCGAGAACACTTGGGAGCCATTATTATTCATTATATGGATGACATATTAATTTCTGCATCCCACCGGACTGTTGTCTTGCTTATTTTAAAAAAGATTACCTCAGCCCTAGCAGCATATGGATTACAAGTTGCCCCTGAAAAGATACAAACAGAACCTCCCTACACATATTTAGGACATCAGGTATACAAGGATTTAGTGAAGAAATCTCCTAAGATTGATACAGCTCAAGTTTCTACATTAAATGACTTTCAGAAATTAATTGGTTCAATCCAATGGCTGAGGAATGTAGTTCCTATTTCCAATGATATGATGTATCCATTGTATGATATTTTAAAAGGCTCATCTGATTTGAACTCGCCTCGTACATGGACCCCTGCAGCCAGGGAAGCTGTTACTCAGATACAGGACTTAGCATCCACATCCATTGTTGCCCGATTAGATCCAGCCGCTCCGGTTTATGTAACTTTGGTGTGTCATCCTTCATTGGGTAAGGCCGGAGTAGTGTTCCAAGTTACAGGTCCTTTACAATGGGTACATTCATCAAAACCCATTAAGTCTATACCCTCTAGGTTTGAAGTGGATGCACAACTCCTTTTGAAAGCAGCAGAAGCTGCAATCACTATTTTTGGCACCATTCCTATGTTACTGCTCCAGGAGGATCCTGCAATACTTACTCATCTAGCACAGAACTCCGAGGAGTGGGCCATGTTATTGTCTACTTATCCCACTTCTCAGGGTCATCCACCTCCCTCATTACGAGGATGGTTGCAACTCCCTTTGAAGTATCCCTCCAACCCAGTAGTTCCTCAACCAGTACAGGGAGTCAATGTTTTTACCGATGCTACCAAACACCATAGAGCATCTATTTATATTCCAGACAAGAAGATATTGAAGGTGTTACAAACTCCATATGCCTCAGCCCAAAAGAATGAATTGCAGGCCATTGTGATAGCCTTAGAACTGTGTGCTTATGAGCCTTTTAACTTAATCACTGATAGCTATTACTGCTTTGTTTTATTGCAACAGCTAGCTCTAGCAGATCTTTCTTTGTCTAATTCTGCAGTCATAGATCTCTTACACCAAGCACAACGATCTCTCCTACACCGCTCTGACCCCCTCTATGTCTTACATGTCAGATCTCATGTGTCCACTTCTGGCCCAATATACTCAGGGAATGCCATAGCTGACTCGGCTCTCCTTGACCCTGATATCAAAAGTGAGATAGTCATGTATGCAGATCCTTCTATTGTTCATGACACATTTCATCTCCCAGCAAAAACACTTGCACGGCTTTATGGTCTTCCTAAGGAAGAGGCACGTCGCATTGTCCAACAATGCAGGCATTGTGCCCCTTTCCGCCCTGCCCCGACTGTACGTGCCACCAACCCCCGGGGCCTGGCCCCTAATGACATTTGGCAGATGGATGTCACCCACTTTCAGGCCAGCCTGATTCATGTCACTGTGGACACTTTTTCTAACTTTATTATGGCCACTTTGCAGCCTGGTGAGGCTGTACGCCATGTGATAGCTCATTGTCTTCACTGCTTTGCCACCCACGGGATACCTCGGTTGTTAAAAACCGACAACGGCCCGGCCTATACCTCCTCTGCTTTTGCTCGCTTCTGCCACCAATTCGGTGTCACTCATGTTACCGGTATCCCTTACAATCCCACCGGTCAAGCCATTGTGGAGCGTGCCAATCAGTCCTTGAAGCGCACTCTCATTAAACAAAAAGGGGGAGTGCGTGGTAGACTCACTGCAGTTCAGGTAGCAACTGCAGTCTTCACCAGGAATTACTTGATTGGTGATGATCAGGGCATTACCCCTGCTATGAAACAAATACTACCTCCACAAACTCCACTAACACAAGAAACACACACAGAGACAAAAAACCTAACAAAAAATAAACCCACGACAGTATGGTGGAGAGATGAGGAAGGACAGTGGCATGGTCCCGCCCAGGTGATGGTATGGGGAAAGGGATTCTTGAGTCTCCACACAGGTGAAGGGACACGCTGGGTGCCCACCAGGTGGACCAGGACCTGTACAGAAGATAAAGAGAAACCACCAAAAAAGCAGACGGAAGCGCCTCAACAGGACGCAGAAAGCAAAGATGGCACATAAATGGCTAAGTATACTAGGAATATTAAGCAGATTAAAACCCATTGACTCCCGATCCATTTCCCTTCATTGGAAAAATCTTACTGAGGCCACTCATTTTACTTATTGGACAGTAATACCAGGGTTTCCTATGGTTGTTCCAGCCACATGGATAGAAGATCCAGTGGAATTACAGTTAGCAGGCTCTGCCTACCTAGTGCTAGGAGGACTTAAAGGGGCTCCTCCTGAAAAGAAACATGATCTGAATAGCCCTGTGACTTTGACTTCTTTGCATCTTCCGATATGCCTTACTACAGGCTCTCACCCCCTCTGTGCTCAGGTGGTAAATGGAACACTTAAAGAAACCCCTCATGGACCAGATAGCAATCTTGGGCATGGTGACTTCTTGCATTTTTCTATGATCCAACATCTTATGCCTGTGGCCTATCTGACGCCAGTTGATAAGACCAAAGGAGATATACACTATGTCTCGTCACTCCCTCTGCCCAATAACAGTTTTATAGGAAGAATGGCTTTGAGCGAGTTCAATAAAACGTGGCATTGGATTCTGGGAGGCGGATGCAATACCACTAAAACCTCTTGGGAAAGTAATAAAACTGATGGCCCTTGTAATTTTATGGACAGGATTAGAGTGGCTGCAGGAATGTCCCCTAACCAAGAAATACCCCATTCCCCTCTACCACCATGCTCTCCTTCACCAACTATGTTTGAAGCCGTACAGGTTTGTTCTACAGGAGTTCCAGTCCACGGTCCCAACGTGAACGGCACTCAAGTGTATTTCCTGGATGGCGGCCCAGGCCCCTATTTCGCCGCTCCGGTCCCGCATGTGATGAAAGACAACAGTACCAGACCACAGACGCACCTTTGGAAAGCCGCAGCAGCCTTCGATGTCATCATTCATTCTACGGACAACACTGCCCCTGCCAAAGTGAACAATACCATCTGGAACCTTTGGGCTGAACTGTTTTATGACTTATATTGGGTGTGCCCCGAAGGACAGAGGACAGACTATTGGTGTAATGTCTTTACCACACAAGCAGTGACTGTCCTACTACCTATCTAGATGAGTTAGACAAAATAATCAATACCATAAGGAATATCACAGATCAGTATAAGAAAGATATGGAGGATGATCACGGTCTATTCCCTGATTGGATAAATAAGATAGACCTTAATCATTGGATGCATTATTTGTTGATTCTTGGTGCATGGTGTTTAATGGCCTTATTGCTATGTTGCCTGTTTCCCCTTCTTTTTTCTCTGTTTATAAAAATGGGGCGTTGGGCCCTTGAGCAACTCAAGGCAGACATACTCATGTCAAACAAAAAGGGGGAGTTGTCGGGGGTCGGCCCTGACCGCCTGGGTGGATAGGACCTCCCCGGGAGTGAGGTCAGACCAACCCAGAGAAGACACGGCTCCTTAAGGGGAGCAGTGGCTTCGCCTGTTTGGCCTGTGTCCATTGCTCCAATCGGGTGGTAGGTTCTGCCCTCGGGGCGGATTGGGGTGGCAGCCCGGAAATAACTCCCTATATTAGCCATCGCCCTGAGCTATTCGGGGGATCCCTCTGCACCTAATAAAACATATGCCTCCTGAAGACGTGTCTGCCTGAGTCCCTCCTCGCTGATCCCCGGGGGAGGGAAATACCAGGGACGCCTGAAGCAGTGCCCACTGAGGAGCTCACTCGGGAGTCCGGGGAAGAAGACCCCGGACAGAACAAGTGAAAATAGCAAAAATTTTAATAATGACTTTAAGCTTCTACAAGAAAAATTTAACAAAATACTAAAAAAGAAAGAAGTCAAAGAGATAAATAGAATCTTAGATAAGATAAATATAATATATTAAAGAGAACTGAATGGGAATAGAAAGAAATAGATTTTTTCAGTGGTACCTACCTTTATAAAATTTATCACATATTAGGGCACAAAAACAATAGTAAAATATGCAAAAACAAAAATATAAAATAAATCTTTTTTCAATAAAAAATTATATTCAATGAGACCATGGAAATTAGATGAAAAATTAATTGGAGGTGGGCAGAGCCAAGATGGTGGCAGGAGAAGAGTCTTTCTTAAGTGCTCTCTCCAAAATTTCAAAAACCTTAAAATCATGACTAACAAAAATTTTTGAGAAACAGAACCCACAGAAAGATCCAGTGAGGCAATTATCTAGCCCAAGTTAATCTGAAAAAATATGGGGAAAACTCTATTCCATAGGGTTGGATGGGTGACCACACCAGAGTGAAGAAACTTCAGTGTCCCCGGAACAACCCTAGGAAGCCTGGAAGCAGCAGCTCCTGGCAGCAGAAGTAATTTCTTGATTTGCACCTCAGGGAGCACCAAGCACAACTTGGAAGATCAGCATGGTGACCTCTTCCAGAGCAAGCATAAAGCCCAGGCCCTCAGCATGGCTGTGGCAGCCCAGATCCAAGAAATAGAAATAGGCCCATGTTGCCATGCAGTAGGACTTTTCAGGCAGCTGCGTCCTGAGTGCTCAGTCACCAAAGGTCAGGGAGTAAAAGGAGAATGTAGAGGTCTGTCCTCTGTCCTTATAACAGGACACTGAGGCTCTGACCACATTCAGACCCTGGTCATAGTCTAGCCCCTCCCCCCACAGAGCAGGGACTCCCCACCACCACCACACAGACACACAGCCCTGTGGCAGAGGGGTGTGCTTATGGTCATTCACAGACCAGAAGAGCAGTAAGAGACTCACACATTGAGGTCCTTGTGGGGGTATCCAAATAATACTTTTGGTGTCCCAAAAGCTCAGGAAGTACCCCAAAATCAGGCACAGGCTGGGGAAAATGAGTAAACAGAAAAAAAAGAAACCTGACCATAGATAATTACTTGGTCCCATGGATGACCAAAATACTCAATCTGAAGATGAGAAAGTCTAAGCTTCTACATTTAAAGAATCCAAGAAATGTAGAAGTTGGGTTCAAGGAATGATAGAGCTCAAAAAAGATTTTGAAAGTTAAGTAAGGGAGATGGAAGAAAAAATTGGGAAATGAAATGAGAGGGATGCAGGAAAAAACATAAAAATGAAGTCAGCAGCTTGGTCAAGATCTAAAAAAAATGCTGAAGAAAATAACATTAAGAACCAGCTTAGGTCAAATGAATGGATAAAATAGTTCAAAAAGGTATTGAGGAGAAAAATGTTTTAAAAAGCAGAACTGAACAGATGGAAAAGGAGATAAGAAAGCTCTCTGAGGAAAACAAATCCTTCAGATGTAGAATGGAGCTAAAGGAATTTGATGACTTTTGTGAGAAATCAAGACACAGTAGTTCAAAACCAAAAGAATGAGCTGAACAGAAAGTTGGAGTTTCAATGAAATGGTAATTTCAAATGTTCCTATTCAAACAACCAGAACTGAACAGAAAGTTTGACCTTCAAGTACAGCACTCATGTGAAGCATAGAGATAGTGAACAAGAGGGGTAAATTATTATTCCTTTTTTTTATGTTTTTGCAAGGCAAACGGGGTTAAGTGGCTTGCCCAAGGCCACAGAGCTAGGTAATTATTAAGTGTCTGAGGCTGGATTTGAACTCAGGTACTCCTGACTCCAGGGCAAGTGCTCTATCCACTGTGCCACCTAGCCACGCCTAAGAAGGGTATATTATGAGGGACATAATGATGATGAACTGCATGTATTCTTGCATGGAAAGATAATACTGATAATACTCATATGAACCTTCTTATTTAATAGAGCAGTTAGAAGGTGCTTTTTATAGATGAAGCACAGGAGAGATTTGAATTTATAGGGTAAAAATGGAGTCAATGGGTGAAAGAAAATGTACTGGGAGTAAGAGAAAGGAGAGGTAGAATAGGCTAAGATATTTCATGTAAAATATATTTCATGTAGCTTTTGCAATGATATGGAAGGTGGCAAGGCAAGGGGGAAAGTGGGAACCTTCATTCTCATTGGAAATGGCTCAGAGAGGAAACAGCATACACACTCAATAGGGTATAGACATATAGAGGAAAAAGGAGAGAAAAGGGACAGGGGGAGGGGGGATGTGGGTGATAGAGGAGAGGGTAGATCAAGGAAGAGAATAGTCCAATATAACACATTTTCTTTTTTACTTTTTGCAATGTGGTGTGATTGGGTTGCCTGACTGGGACCATAGGGCCAGGTGGTTGCTGGGTTTCTGGGCTGGGATGTTGGCTTGGGGCCTATTGGCCCCAGGACCAGTGCTCTGTCCACTGCACCACTCAGCTGCCCTATATCATATTTTTGAAGAGGGACAGAGTGAAAGACAAGAGAAAATATAATAGATGGTAGTGGGGTGGAATGGAAGGAGAAAATTACAATTAGCAACAACAATTGTGGAAAAATATGGAAGTAACTACTATAATGGACTTATGATAAAGAATGTGATCCACCAGAGACAGGACTGATGATATCAGAAAACATACTGAGACACATTTTTTCTCTTTCTTTTACTTTATTTCTCATGAAGTTTTATATTTTTTGTGGGGAAGGAGGTATTTTGTTTACTCTTAAACAAAATATTTTAGTAATGGGTAAATAAAAAATAAAATCTTTGGAAGATAAGTAATTTAATTTTAGAAATGAATGGGTATAAGAACAAATTATAAAAACAAATGATAATTTCATTAAAGAGAATGACAATTTTCTTTTTACATACTAAAAACTATGGAATGCAGGAAAAATAATGATCAGAGGAAAATTTTGAATCTAAATACTTATATCAATAAAATAGAGAAAGAGTAAATCAATGAATTTGGTATGTAATTTTTAAAAATTGAGAAAGACCAAATTTAATTTCCCCAATTAAATATCAAAATTAGAAATACTAAAAATTAAGCTGATAATAGCAAAAATGAATGTTCACTGTGAGTTAAAAAAATGGAAAATTTTGATTACACTATTAAAAAAGGTTTTGTACAAATAAAACCAAAGCAACTAAGAGTAGAAGGAAATTATAAAATTGACAGAGGGTGAGGGGTAAAGGGAGGGAAAATATAGAGACTTCATATCTCAAATACAGAGAGAACTTTATCAAATATACATGAACATGTGAAATTACCTAATTGATAAATGGTCAAAGGATTTAAACAGACAGTTTTTTGATGGAGAAATATATATGTATATATATATATATATATATATATATATATATATATATATGTGTGTGTGTGTGTGTGTGTGTGTGTGTGTGTGTGTGTATAAATATTCATGCGGATAAATTCTCTCTAACTACTCTGTTTCAACAATAGTATTTAATATATTTTAGGCCATTTAATATAATTAGAGAGTATAAATTATCTAGGACCCTAATTTCCAAAACAGACACAGGAACTTTGTGAATATAAACATAAAACACTTTATATACAAATAAAGCAATATTTAAATGAAAATAATAGTTTTTGTTCATAAATAAGTAAAACCAAAACAATAAAAGAAAATGTCAATTTTACTAAACTATTTATTTAATTAATCTCAGTTAAATTATTAAAATTATCTTATTAAGTTAGTAAAAAACTGTAACAAAGTTCTTTTGAAAGAACAGTCAGAAACTAAAGAAATCATGGAAATACAGATGTAAAGGAAGCAGATTTAATGGTATCAAACCTTAAATACACAATGACTGAAGGGAAAATTTGCACTTTATTTACATCAACTTGTGCAATATAGACAAAAAATATGACATAGAGAGTTTAACTGAAATGTGATTAGGATTATAGAGGTGGGCAATAACTAAGGCCTTAAATATTTATAGCTTTGAATCTTATAAAATAATCCCTCTTCATGGGCAGATATAGGAATTTTTTCTCCTGACCATTTCCTTATAACTTTTATTAATAAAATTTTTTAAAAATGTTATAAACATATTTGGTGAAATATTGAATTTTGCCTCTAAGTTTTGTTGTTATTCTTTAATTAAAAGTGTGTTTGATGGGACAGCTAGGTGGCACAGTGGATAGAGCACCAGTCCTGGAGTCAGGAGTACCTGAATTCAAATCCGGCCTTCGACACTTACTGATTGCCTAGCTGCGTGACCTTGGGAAAGCCACTTAACCCCGTTGCCTTGCAAGAACCTTAAAAAAATAAGTGTGGTGGTTTTTAAATCTTCTGAAATGTTTTTCTTTTCTCAATTTAATAATTTACTTTTCCTAATAACTCACAGAATCAGGTCTAAGTAATAACAGCATCTTTATCTCTACTTCATTCAGGAGCAGATTTCATTTTCAGAGGTCAGTGCTCCTCCTGACCAACAAGTTTCTCGGTTTGAGTGGGGAAAGAAGGCAATGTAACAGGAAATATTATTGAGAATGAGAATCGAAAAGAGATGACAGTCCTCACTTCTGGAGTTAGAGCTCATTTGGGTCACATATTAGTACTATTATCCTTTATATTCACCCATGCTTAATACCTACTTGAATTTTTCTAATTCCTATGTCTATGATGTATGACTAATCATTTCAATTATGTCTACACTAGAAATTGTCTCTGACTTAAATTATTTAAATCTATTGATATTTTGCTCTTACTTAGCCAAAACTTGTTTTATTTGCTTGTTTGTTTTATATTGTTTTATCCATATCCTTTAATGACAGAGTACCCAGAAGGTGTTAGTGGTCCTTATAAAATTAAAAGTGTTTCTTCTGTCATTTATGCAACATTTTTCCTTGTTATAAATGCCATGTTTATAATACTATAGTATAGTATAATACTATACTATAATATAAATAGTTTAATAATATAAGTGTATCCATAAATATTCATTGCTTTTTGCTTATGAATTACAATAGATGTTAAAGGTTTTGACTGTTGTCAAAATAAAGTTAATGTCTAAAATAGGAAAAAATACTATAAAATTGATGAATTATCTTCAATTTATATTTCTGTTGAAAATATTGCATAGTTTCCTTTGATCAAAGCTATTTTATATGTAAATGCTGATCATCTCATTCATTCCTTGGGTTTGATTAATTTGATTGAAATGCAAACAAAAAAATATTCACACATTTGCTAGTTATAGATAATTCAGATTACACCAGGAACAGAACTTATGAACTTTTGATTACAGGATCCTAGGACTTCACATTTCAAAGGAACCTCAGAGATGATCTAGGCCACACTATAACTAAATGAGAATTCTCCGCACAATGTATCAAACAAGCAATCAACCAGTTTTTCCTTCAAAAAACTTTAGTAAAGGGAAGTTCATTCTTTTCCCAGAAAAGTTCATTCCATTTTTGGAAAGCTCTAATTAGAGTCTTCCTCAAATCTAAATGTGTTCCCTTTGAAATTTCCACCCACTGCTCCTTCTCCTTCTCCTGATCTTTGGGTCAGTTTGACCAAATCTCTTTCATGTGATCCAGTAATTCTTTTAAGACAACTATTTTGTTAATTTCTAATTAATTCCAATTCTTTTTTCATCAAGAATAAATATTCAATTTCTTCAATAATTATTCATTTAGCATAACATTATGGTACTTCAGTTAGTATACCCTTGGTGCCCTTCTTATATCTTCTTTCTTTAAATGTCTTTTATAAAATATAGCAAGCAGTAGGACTGTAGATGTAATTCGATAATGACAGAGTAGAGCAGAAGTAACACTTGTCCATTATTTATTCTACTTTTCTAATTATTTTGAAATTACAACTGAATAGTACATAATAGTCACTGAATAAAAACAATAAAAAAACACAAAAAAACTTAATGATCATTGTGTTCCCATGGCAAGGTTAAAGATTTCAATCTCTAGCATTTCGGATTTAAGTTGCAATTCTTTCTCTTTAGATGTATCACTAAGCATGTACATGTGGACTTGTATGGAACTTGCTGTTCACAAAGAATTTTTTTCACATGAACTGAAATCTTGTCATTCTTTTCTACTTTGTACTTAGAAAATCAATTTCTCTTAATATCAAGTAGAAGATTTTGTTTATCTTCTCAATTTGTCCATGATTTAATTTAGCCCAGCATTCTAAGTTGCAGAGGTACTTAAAGATCTTGATTTTCCCATCTTAAATATTAGTTACCTCAATTTTCCCATTTCTTCCATCTTATCTGAAAACATGATAAGCATTTCAGCTCTACTTTTATTTCTTTTATTGACGAAACAGGTAAACAGACCAAGCAGAAATGCATAGGCTACTACAAGGGAGCCTTGCTTTCATAAGACATTGTACTATTAATGATTGCTCTTTGGTATAGATTTTCAACCATTCCTAAATCCATATAACTGTGCTATCAACTAGCCTGTATTTTTCTATCTTTTTCTTTTTTTTTAAACAGGATTAACTTTAGAGACTGATATAGGCTATAATCTTGATGGAAAAATGGTACAGCTAATAATAACCTTTTTTTAAAATTCCTGAGACTGACTACTTCAATTCCAATATCTCATATTTGCACATTTCTGCTTTTTCTATCCAGGTGTGCTTTTGACAGCTCCCTAGGTAGGGGGCATGGCTTTCACTAAGAAATGTTGCAATATTTAGTAATTTCCAATCATTCAGATACCTGTTGAGGAAAAGGTATATTACTGATCCACCACAGACTTTTGTTTGACTATGTGCCAGCTGTATTTCTATATTACTTGAGGCAAAGGCCTACAACTTGAGATGTATGTGTCTATATGCGTGCATTTCCTAGGATATATCTGAATTTGAGGTATAAAGATTCATTTGGGATATTTTCAAAGGAGAGATGAATTTGAGAAGCAAAAAAAGAAGACATATTTGAAAATATACCATGAATAGAAGCATAGAATCATTAGTCTCAAGAACTGGAAGGGATGAAAGAGTATATCTTGTCCCACTTCTTTCTTTTATAGATGAGAAAAATGGAACCCTAATAGTTTGAGTGACTTAACCAAGTCATATAGCCCATATCCAAAATCAAGTTCATCTAATGGCAATTTTAGTACTTTTTATCACTGAATCATTGGAACAATGAATAATAAACTACCAAATATTTTGAACGTCTTTATTTCTGAAAGAATTAATTTCTAATGAAGTAGGGTTTTTGTTAGTATACATAGAAATTTTGATGATATCTGAGTAGACTCTCATATATTCAATTTTTAAAATTTTAAAAAGTTTTATACCTTATTGTCATTTTAGAAATATAGGGTAAGGGACAGCTAGGTGACGTAGTGGATAAAGCACCGGCCCTGGAGTCAGGAGTACCTGGGTTCAAATCTGGTCGCAGACACTTAATAATTACCTAGCTGTGTGGCCTTGGGCAAGCCACTTAAACCTGTTTGCCTTACGAAAACCTAAAAAAGAAAAAAAAGAAATACAGGGTAAGATTAATGAACTTTTCTGATGTAAATAAATATCTTCCCACATTATTAATGCTATTAATTATTTTGATTAATTTTCATTGAATACTTTATATCCTCTAATTAAATCACATTATCTTTTACTACTCTTTAAGTTTATTTCTTCAATTTATTTTATAACTAGAATTTCTAGAATAATAACAAATTATAGATGATAATATACAGTTTTGCTTTCTCCACTGATCTTTTTGAAATGCTTCTAGTTTTGCAGTATTACAAACAGAGCTGGTGCTTGCTTTTAGATAGTTACTGTTTATCATTTTAAGAGACATAATTGTTGCATTTCATCAAAGGCTTTTCCTGTATCTATTAATATAATTATGTTATATTCATTATTTGTGTTGCTAATATCTATGATGTTTATTTTTCATGTTTAAGTAAATATCACTGTGAGGAAAATGGAGAGATTTAAAATAAATGAAAATGTACTTTAAAATATTACAACTATAATTTATTTAAAGAACTAGAAAGGAATGTATCTATAGAGAAATGTATAGAAAAAAGGAGAAGAAAAAGGAATGGCAGTGGAGGAAAAGGAGAAGGAGGATGATGTACTAAGAATAAGAAATAATTGGGGAAAGCTCTTGAGTAGCATAGTATAAATAATTTAATTAAATAATAGTATCTGTAAATACACATTGCTTTTCCAAAATATTTAATTTTTTCTAACAAAATGAAACTGTAATTTTTTATCAATAATTTTTTGAAAGGTTTTGAGTTTTATGTTTTCCTCCCTCTCTCCCTTCTCTCCTCCCTCCCCTTGACAGAAAGAGAATTGATACAGGCTCTGCACTTATAGCCATGCTAAACATGATTATGCTGGGAGAGAACAATAATATTCAAAAGAGGAAAGAAAATATTAGAAAGAAAAAAAAGACAATACATAAGGCAACTTTTAGAAATTGAAGATAATAAGTTTTGGTCCTCATTTAAATTCCATAGTTCCTTTTCTGAATGGATGGTATTTTTCTATCACAAGTCTTTTAAAAATGTCTTTGATTATTATGCTGCTGAAATGAAGAAGTCCAACATGGTTGATCATCATAGATGTTGTTGGTGTATATCATGTTTTTCTGGTTCTGTGGTTCTGCTCATTTGACACATCATCAATTCATGCAAGTCATTCCAGGCTTTTCTGATATACTGTCCCTCACGATTTCCTATAGAACAATAGTGTTCCATCACATTCATATGCCATAATTTGTTCAGTCATTCCACAATTGATGGGCATTCCCTCAATTTCCAGTTCTTTGCCTCTACAAACAGAGCTGCTAAGAATATTTTAGTAGACATTTGGTACAATATTTGTGGAATTTTTATCCTTTTTCATGATTTCTTAAGGATACAGACCTAGGAGAGGTATTGTTGGATCAAAGGGTATGCACAGTTTTATTGTTTTTTTGAGCATAATTCTAAATTGCTCTCAAGAAAGATTGTATCAGTTCACAACTCCACCAACAATGCATTAGTGTTCCATTTATCCTGCATCTCCTCTAACACTGATCATTATTCTTTATGGTCATATTCACCAATCTGAGAGGTTGAGCTGGTACCTCAGAGATGTTTTCATTTGTATTTCTCTATAATGATTTAGAGTAATTTTTCATATGACCATAAATAGCTTTGATTTCTTCATCTGAGAATTGCCTTTTCATGTCATTTGACCATTTATGAAATGGGGAATGATTTGGGTGTGTTTTTTTAATAAATTTGTCTCAATTCTTTATATATTTTAGAAATGAGTTTGTTGTCAGAATCATGAGTTATAAAATTGTTTTCCCAACTTAATACATTCCTTTTGAACTAGTTTTGTTTTTGGAAAAACTTTTTAATTTAATGTAATCAAAATTATCTAGTTTGTTTTTTATAACATTCTCTATCTCTTCCTTGGTCATAAACTGCTTCCATTTCCAAAGATCTGACAGGTAAACTACTTCTTGTTCTCCTAATTGACTTAAAATACTACCTTTTATGTCTAAATCCTGCAATCATTTTGTCCTTATCTTGCTTAGGGTATAAGATGTAAATCTATGCATTCTATCTTCCAGTTTTACCTGTAGTTTTTAATTGAATAATGAGGTTTTTATCCCAGAGGCTGGAATCTTTTTTTCAAACAATAGATGACTATAGGCATTTATTGCTGTTTCTTTTGAACATAATCTATTCTACTGATCCATCACTCAATTTCTTAGCAAGTACCAAACAGTTTTGATGACTGATGTTTTATAATTTAACTTTAGATCTGGTATAGCCAAGTTGCCTTCCTTTGAATTTTTACATGGATTCCCTGGATATTCTTGACCATTTGATCCTCCATAAAAAATTTAGTTATTATATTTTCTAACTCATTAAATAACATTTTGGAAGTTTGATTGGTATGGGACTAAATAAGTAATTTAAGTAGAATTGTCATTTTTATTATATTACCTTATCCTACCCATAAGCAATTGACATTTGTCCAGTTACTTACATCTGATTTTATTTATGTGAAAAGTGTTTTATAGTTGTTTTCATAAAGTTTCTGAGTCTGCCTTGTCAGGTAGACTCCCAATATTTTATGTTGTCTGAAGTTATTTTAAATGGAATTTCTCTTACTGCTCTAGTAATTTATAGAAATGTTGAGGATTTATGGGGGCTTAATTTATATCTTGTGAATTTGCTTAAATTTCTAATTGTTTCCAGTAAATTTTTTAGATAATTCTCTAGGGTCCTCTATGTATAACCAGCATATCATCTGCAAGAATTAGTTTTTATTTCTTCATTACTGATTCTGATTCCTTCAATTTATTGTTCTTTTCTTATTACTAAAGCTAACATTTCTAATACAATATTGAGTAACAGTGATTATAATGGGTATTCTAGTTTCACCCCTGATCTTTGGAACCACTTCAAGCTTATCCCCATTTTATTTAGCTCTGATTGATGATTGTAGGTAGATGCTGCTTATCATTTTAAGGAACATTCCATTTGTTTCTATGTTCTCTAGTGGTTTTAATAGGAATGGGTGCTGAATTTTGTCAGAAGCTTTTTCAACATCTTTTGAGAAAATCATATGTTTTCCATTTAGATTGTAATTGATATGGTCAATTATGCTGATAGTGTTCCTAATATTGAATTTTACTATCTATATTGTTCTGGAACTCAATTAGCTTCTCCTCTAGGAATCTGAATGCAATACTGCTTGATGCATATACATTTAGTATTGAAATTACTTCCTTTGTCTATGACAGTTTTTACAAGGATGTAGTCTCCTTCCTTATCTCTTTCAATGAGATCTCTTTTTTGCATCTGCTGTGTTTGAGACAAGGATTACTTCTACTTTTTTTCACTTCAGCTGAAATATAATATATTCTGCTCTAGTCTTTTACTTTTATTCTATGTGTATCTCTCTTTTTCAAATGTGTTTCTTATAAGCAGCATATTGTAGAATTCTGTTTTTTAAATCATTCTGCTATTCACTTTCATTTGATGGGAGAGTTCATTTCATTCCCATTTACAGTTATTACTACCTCTTTATGACCCTCCATTCTATTTTCCCTATTGTACCAAATATCTACCAAATATCTCCTTTTGTCTCCCCTCCTCTCCAGTGATTTGCTGCTGAATATTGCCTCCCTCAATGTCTTTCCCCCCCCTTCATTCCACCACCCTCCCTTTTCTTTTCCCTTTTCCTTTTTCCCCTTTCCTCTTCTTCCTTCCCTTCCTGCTATTAGTTCCTCTTTCCCTACTCCCTTCTTTTTCCCTTATGATACTTAGAAGGTAAGGTAAATTTCTAAACTCAGCTGAGTGTGTTTATTAATCCCTCTTTGAACCAAATCCAGTGAGAGTAAGATTCAGGCAGTTCTCATCTCCTCCTTTATTTCCCTCTGTTGCAATATATCCTTTATTGCTTCATGTAATTTAATTTTCTCATTCAAACTCCCTCTTCATCCTTTCTCTTTATAATCCTTCCCCTTTTTTAATGTGTCAATTTTTTAAATTCATTCCATCAAAGTTATGGACATACCATGAATGTCTATATAGCTTAGGTATATTCCCTCTAATAGAATTACAGTTTTCAAGAGTTGTGAAAATCTTTCTCCCAGGGAGGGATGCAACTAGTTTAATCTTAATGGATAGCCATCTTTTTCTTTTCTTCTATTTACCTTTGAATATATATCTTGAATCTCGAGCTAGATTTTTCTGTTCACCTCTGGAGAGTTTGAAATTCACCTATTTCATTAAATACCCATGTTTTCCCTTGAAGAAGAAACACTTTTACTGGACAGTTGATTCTTGGTTTTAATCCAAGGTCCCTTGCTCCTCAGAATACCATATACAATATATTCTTGATCCTTTAATGTTGATGCAGCCATGTCCTGTAGTTCTTTGGTATTTGAATCGCTTCTTTTTGGCTACTTGTAGGATTTTCCCCTTATTCCAATAATTCTACAATTTAGCCACAATATTCCTTGGCATTTTCATTTCGGGTACCTTTTAAAGAGATGATCAATGGATTCCTTCAATGACAATTTTGCCTTCTGGTTAAAGAATATCAGGACACTTGTCCTGAAAAATAAAGCCCTGATTCATTTATTGATTAAAGTTTTCAAGTAGTCTTATGATTCTTAATTGTCTCTCTTGGATCTGTTTTCAAAGTCAGTTATTTTACCAATGAGGTCTTTTACACTTTCTTCTATTTTTTTCATTTTTTTTAAACAAATTCTTGGTGTCTCATGAAATCATTAGCTTCCGCTAGTCACAAACTATTTTTCAGGGAGGAATTTTCTCCATTTAGTTTTTGCATCTCCTTTACCATTTGATCAATTCCATTTTTAAAGGAGTTGTTACCTTTTTCCCATTTGCCCAATTGTGCTTTTGAGCAAATTATTTTCTTTTTGCCTTGTCCAATTGTATTTTTGAAGGATTGGCTTTCTTCCGTCATTTTTTTGTTGTAAGATTTTAATTTTTTTCTTGCATGGTGTTAATTTTCTCTTGCATTTCTTTTTCCAGTTTTTCCCTTTGATTTTTAAACTCCTTTCTGATCTCTCACAAGAAGTCTTTCTGGACTGGAGACCAATTCATTTTTTCCACTGAAACTTCATATATAGAGTCCCTTCTGTCCTCCTTTTCTGAGTATATTTTTCCAAGGTAATGTTCAATATACACTACTTTTTTGTTTGCCTTTTTTTCATTTTGGGATGTTTGCTTTCACTAAGGTCTTGTTTTTGGGGGAGGAGTTGGTTCGGAGCTCGTCAATGTGAAGGACCCAAGAGGACTTGCTCACTGGAGTGAGGAACTCCAGGGGGTTACTCAGTGCACCAACCAGTAAGGAATATCAAAAGCTTTCTCTGGATTGTTTGTGTTGAGGTTGTCAGCTACTAACTCATTAGGCCAGGAACTGGATCTGGGCTATCCTTACTGCAACTCAGTTGCTGGGCTAAGCAGTCAGGGCTGGAAATGCCAGATGTTCTCTTTGTATAGTACATAGGAAGTCTACTGCCCATACTTAGGCCTTGGGGAAAGGTCTGAACACCTGGATATGTTTCTGTGTTTGTACTAGAGAAAGCCAAGCCCTCCCACAGGAATGCCAGGAGTTTCTCTGGGAACACTGGAAGTTTATGGTGTGACGTGTTGAGACCAGCCAAGCTGGCTGATTGAGTAACCTGAGCAACTGTGCTTGTACTCTCCCAGTATGCCCTTCATTCATACCCCTGCTCCCACCTCTGTGGATCTCAGGTTAGTTCCCCTCACCTACCACCTGTGAGCAGGATCTCTGTCTCTGACCTGGCCATGTCTACACTACCCCCAAGACAAACCTTGCTGGACAACATTCCCCCCTGTTCTTTTGTTGGTTCTTTAACTCCAAAATTTGTTAAGAACTTTTATTTTTGTTTGCTTTGATCAAAAGCCAGGAGGATTTAAAACAATGCAATACTTCTTTCTGCCATCTTGGCTGGAACTTCCTATCTATTGCTTTTTGGTTATGAGATACACTAGTTTTTAAAGTTTTTCACTGTTGTCTAAATCTAATTTCTAAAATAGGAAAGAAAAAATGAAATATTCATGAATTATGTAAATTCATGAGTACCACTTGTTAAACTTATGATGTAAAATGAAAGCAAGGAAGGTTCCTAGTTGGGTGGTATATTTATGGTGATCTGAAATGATGCAAATAAGATTCATTGAGATATGTAAAAGAAGATGGTTTGTGATCTGTGCATTTGTATGTCAATTTGAGAATTTTGAAAAAGTACTATTTGTGGTTCTCATAATCTATTTTTTAATCCACTGTTTTGAAAATTCCATTATTTAGCTTTCATTTATATTAGAATCCATTTCTCACATTTCCCTTAAATGCAGCCTGCATAGATTTGAAATCTCTGCAGGTTTCAAGTAATGTTTGTCATTTTCTGCATTGAGTTTCCTTTGTATTAATACATGAACAATTTTTAAAGTTCTATAAAAAGATGAAAATTATACTATTTAAAATTATCTTTCAGTTCTTTGGGAAAGTATTATATCTTAAATTTTTCTGAATTTCCTTTTTTATCATGATTATAACTTTATTTTTTATTTTAACTTTATTTGTTTATTTATTTTCATCCATTTGTACATGCATATTTCCAAGTTACAAAATTCCCCTCCACCCTCCCTTCCCACCCTCCTCCCCTCATCATGGAATAGTCAGGTTAACATTTTACTGACTAACATTTTGTTAAACATATTTAAAACTTAGTAATTTTTGGCATGAGGAATTAGGATTGGGGAAAGAGATACATAAGAGATAATTTTTATAAAGTGTTCATCTGATTCAAAAGGGTTTTTCTTTGTATTTTGTTTTGTTTTGTTTTTCTTCCTCTGGTTGGGGATAATATAATCCATAACCAGTCTAATAGGGTTGTCCTAGCTTTCTGAACTGTTAAAAGGAGCTGCTTTCATGAAGACTGATCATCTCACAATGTTGCTGCTGATCTGTACATTATTCTCTTGGTTCTGCTCCCTTCATTCAGCTGTAATTCATTCCAGGCTTCTTTAGAGTCTGACCATTAATTGTTACTTATAGAATAATAATATACTATAATATTAATGTTAATTAATTAATTAAAAAGCCATTTCCCCATTGATTGACATCTCCTTAATTTCTAATTCTTTGCTACAACAAAAGAGCTGCTTAGAATATTTTGGAACATGAAGGACTTTTCCCTTTTATAACAATTTCTTCTGTATATAGTCCCAGAAATGGAATTGCTGGGTCAAAGGATATGAACAGTTTTATTGCTATTTTGTCATATTTCCATATTGTTCTCCAGAAAGGGTAGATCCATTCACAACTCCACCAACAATGCATCAGAATCTCAATCCTTCCACATATCATAATCATGATAAAAAAAGAAATTTGTAAAAAATTAAGATATAACAATTTTCCAAAATATTCTGGGTCATCTTCCCTTTTTCTCATCTAGACTAATCTAATAGGTGTGAAATGATACCTCATTGCTGCATTAATTTGCATTTCTCTAATCATTGGAGCATTTTTCATATGATTATATATGGTTTTCATTTCTTCATTTGAAAACTGCCTGTTCATATCCTTTGAACATTTATTAATTGGGAAATGACTTGTAATCTAATTGTAAGAATCTTGAAGATCTCTAAGTACTGTGAGGCTCTGGAGGTCTCAGAGACACTTTCTCTCAGGTCCTTTCAGTTTATGATGCCCTCATTAGACAAGGTGCTTATCACCTTGTGATTAAAGTGAGTCAAAGTAGAATGAGACACAAATTAAAGGTAACATCCCTGCTTTTTTTTCAGAGCTTTTTGTCTCAAACAATGAAGTCATCTTGGACCTTTTCAATTGAAAGACAAGACCCAATTTTATCCATATCATTTAGGCTCATTCTCTTCAATTATATTCTACCCTCTAATTATCTTTAGAGAGGTAAAGTTTTAAAGAATAAGAAGTGTTATATATTCCCTTTTAGGGTTGTACACAATCTGATCGTCGACCAAGATTCATTTGAAACAATTTTGTTTTATCAGTCCCCTTTTCATTTACCTTTTTTATGAAACTCTTCCATCGTGATTGAAGAAATGTTCAGTTCTGGTCTTTTTATCAGGAAATTCTTGAAGTTCTTTATTTCCTTGAACATACATCTTTTCCCCCTGACAGTATATGCTGAATTTTAAGGTAGTACATTCTGGGTTGTAATCTCGGGTCCTTAGCTCTCTGAAATATGTTATTCCAGTTTTTCTGATCCTACAGTGTTGAGACTGATAAGTCTTGTCTTAGTCTGATTGTGTTCTCTTTATAGTTGAATTGTTTTCTTTTACTTGTTTGCATGCAATATTCTCTCCTTTATTTGAAGGTTCTGGAATTTGGCTAATACAGTCCTTGGAATTTTTATACTGCGATCTCTTTCTGGAGTGATTCTGTGGATTCTTTCAATGTTTATATTGCTACATTTTTCTATTAGATTTGAGCAGTTTTCCCTTATAATTTCCTGCATGATGTTTTACAGGTTCTTTTGTTGGTCTAGGCTTTTTAATAGTCTGATGATTCATAGATTGTCTCTCCTGGATCTATTTTCCAGTTCATTCATTTTCCCTAGAAGGTACTATACATTTTCCTCATTTTTTCCAGCCTTTTAATTTTTTGGATGTAATCTTGTAATCTTGTAGATTCATTGGTTTCTCAGTACTCAATTCCAATTTTTAGGATTTTATTTTTTTCAATTAGCTACTGTGTTTCCTTTTCCAGTTGGTTATTTCACTTTTAATGGAGTTGAGTTCCTTGGTCAACTTTTCACAATTTTCCTGCATGACTTTCATTTCCTTTTTCTATTTTTCTTCCTCCTCTCTTCTTTGATTTTTAAATTCTTTTTTAACTTCTTTGAAGAGCTTTTGTATCTGAGTCTAATTTATAGACTGTTCTGATACTTCCGTTCTGACTGATTTTTCACTGCTTTTTTCTTCAGACATGAATTGCTTTCATCTTTGCCTGTAAAGTAGTTTTCTATAGTGATCACTCTTTCAGCTTTTTTTGTTCACCTTTGCTGTTGTAGTTCTGCTCCTGGGGTATATGGAGCATAGTTACAAGCTTTTATTTTGCCAGGGCTGGGGTCTGATTCCATGGTTTGTTGTTGGCCAAGATGTTGCCTATGCAGTCCAGTCCTTGCCTTTGCAGAGAATGTTTATTTTCTCTTTTATGCCCAGGTTCTGACTTAACAGAGGATTGTTCCCAACCTAGCCCTGTCTTTAAACCTGTTTTCAGGGTTCAGACTTTGTTTAGGGTTGGGATCCTCCCTGCTGGCTTGTTATCTAGTTGCTATTATTAAACTGCCAGGACCTGGATTGCACTGTGGCTAAAAGTCTGCTGCCTTCAACGCTCTCCCATATCCTGGACTTTACTTCACCTTTTCCCCCAAGAGATAGACCTTCACTGAAGATCCTCCATGATGTCTACAATTGAAAACTTCTTTGAATCTTCTCTTTTTCTTGGTGAGATCTGTAGTGTGAATGTCAGAGAAGAGGCTTCATTTGTCTTGGGTAGGAGAACACTCCAGGAGCATGTTAGTCTTGCACTGCCAGCTTGACTCCACCCTGGAAGTCCTAATATCTTCTTTATACTTTCAAATTTGGTCTTGGTTATCTTTTTATTATGTTTGAATGTTATGAAAGGAGTAGATGGAATTCCCCAATAAATATTGTTTTACTGTGTGTTTTCCCTGTCATTCAATTTGATTTTTTTTCTATGTACCATAACCATGCAGCCTGGGGCACATGTACTACAATAATTTTAAGTACATTGTTGCTTACTTGCCAATTTTTTCCCACCATTTCTTATTCTTTTAAATCATGATTATTACAAAAAAATCATGACTAAAATACAACACATCTCTCTCTCTCTCTCTCTCTCTCTCTCTCTCTCTCTCTCTCTCTCTCTCTCTCTCCCTCTCCGTCTCCATCTCTGACTCTCTCTCCTCTTTCTTCTTCTTTTCTTTGCCCACTTCTTTATCCCTCTCATGTCCCCCCCCTTCTTTTCCATTTTCTTCTCCCCTCATGCTCTCTCTCCCTTTATCTCCCATATAACCTCTCCCCTTTTTTTCCTCTCCCTTTTCTCCTTTCATAATTGAAAGATTCTTTGCTTAAATGACTATTCCCCCATAAATTTACTCTCTTTTAACTTCTTTCCCTATCCCTACATCAGGTTAGTACCCTGCCTATTTTATTGTAGGTTTAGACATACAATTTTAAACAACCTCTTGCCTGATTCAGATAAAATGGAGGTTCATGAGATTCAAAATCATCTTCTCATTCTTTAACTTCCTTATTAGTATAATTTTTGTTGTGTGTCAATGATGATTATAGTAAAGTCCTCTGTCTTCTTCTCCATTACATTCTAAGGCTATCCTTTACATCCCCATTTTCTCTCTTCATTGTAAAAAAAGTCAATATCATTAATTTTTCTTCCTCTGTTTCTTCATTGATTTTAAAGGAGATTACCTTCTTAAGAGGCATAGTCTGTCCTTTTCCTCAGCTGTTGATCACAATTTAGCTATTTCAGTAGTTATTCAGAATTGATTTCTTTTCTTTTTTTTGGAGAGTGTTGTCTTGTGTTTGCATTTCAAAGAATCTATCTAGCTCTTGATTTTCCTGAAAAGGAACATTTGATAGCTATTAATTCTCTTTAATAAAATCTATTTTTCTTCAAATAAGATTAACTTAGCTTTATTGGAGAAGTTATTTTGGGTTTTTTAATATTATATACAGTTTTCCTTTTGAAAATTCATGTGGCTAAACTTCAGCTTCCTTGCAATGTGAAATAAATTTTCCTGTTTGGTAATAGTAGGTTTACATTATTTTTATTTTATTTTAATTTATCTTGTTTAATATTTCTCAATTACATTATTTTTATTTTTCCCTGGTTACAAGCAAGAAAAAGTTTCAGTATTCATTTTTAAAATCCTGAGTTCTGAATTCTCTCCCTTCCTCTTACCCCAATCCCTGTTAATGAGAAAGTTATATGATAATGTTTGTCCTTCATTTTCAAAGAAGACCTCAGTATCAGGGAGGTGATGCCATGACAAGTATATAAATTGAATCTGAGTTGCACTAAGTAACCTGCCTCACTTTTTACTCTGAATTCATCTGGGACCAGTGACTTGATATGAATCAGGGTGAATCAGGATGACTAGGGATTGCCCTGAATGTGAGGTAATGGGGGCTAAGTGACTTGCCCAAAGTCACATAGATAGTAAGAGTTAAGTGTCTGAGTTCAGTTTCAAATTCCTGTCCTCCTGACTCAAAATTCAGTATGCTATGCACTTTGATAAATTTAAAACTGTGTACTCATGAACATTATCACAATAGTCATGTTGTAAAAGTAAACATAATCCCCACCAAAACCAAAGAAACCTAAAGAATTATAAAGTAAAGAAAAAAAGCATGCTTCAAACTGTATTCAAACACTATCAGCTTTCTTTGGGATAGTTGTTGAGAGGTCTCTTGAATCACAGCCTTGCTAAGAAAAGCTGTGTCATTCAGAGTTAATCATCCTACAACACTGTTGTTATTTTGTAAATTTTCCGTTGTATTTGTTCATGTAAGGTTTTTTTGGTGGGTTTTTTTTTTTTTTACAGAGAGCATCCTGTTGATCATTTCTCATAACAAAACAGCATTCCATCTTAATCATATACCACAATTTGTTCAGCTATTCCCCAACTAATAGACACCCTTCAATATCCAGTTCCTTGCCACCAGAAAAGAACTACTTTAAATATTCTTATATGTATCAGTTCTTTTCCTTTCTGCTTTTCATTTCTTCTTTAATATAGACCTGGTAGTGGCATTGCTGTCAATGGGTAGGCATGCTTTTTAACCCAAATTGCTCTATAGAATTGTTGAATATTTTTCACAACTTCAGCAATACATTAATGTCTCATTTTTCCTACTTCTCCTTCAACATGTTATTTTCTCTTTCTGACATATTTGCATGTCCAGTGGGTATAAGGTAGTATGTCAGAATTTTTCAACCTTCATTTCTCATGTCAATAGTGAGTTAGGGCATTTTTAAAAGACTTAAATGAATAGCATTGGTAAACACATCTAAGATTCCTATTAACTGCTCATACCTTTTGATCATTTTTCAATTGGGGAATGACTTAATTTTTATTTGATTCATGCATTTCATAAATTTGTATCAAACATTTTTCTATGTTTGAGAAATGAGATCATTATCAGAGAAACTTAATTTCAATATTTTCTGCCAAATCTATTATAACTAACTATATTTCCTTCCATCCTATTCTCCTCACTCCAATTTATTTTATTCTCTCTCCACTTTTACCCTATCCCTCCTCATAAGTGTTTTTAATCTGAATACTCCCTCCCAAAATCTTCCTTCCCTAACTCTCATCCCTTTCCTCTTCTGCTTTCCTCTAGGATACCTTTATTCAACTGAGTCTGTATGTTATTCCTTCTCTGAGTCAATTCTTATAAGATTAAGGCTTTCTCACTCCACCTCCCCTCCCTCTCCTTCCACTCCACTACAAATGTTTTTTGTGCCTCTTTTATGTGAAATGAAATCCCATTCTACCTTCCCATTTCCCTTTCCCCCGGTATATCCATCTCTCATACACATTAACTACTTTTTAATATACTATCCTTTAATATTCAATTGTGCCATATATATATATATATATATATATATATATATATACACACACACACACACACACACACACACACACACACACACACATATATATATATATATATATACACTTACACCCCTTCTACCTACTCTAATAAATAAGAAAGTTCATTTGAATTGTTAGTATCATCTTCCCATGCAGGAATATGAACAGTTCAACATCATTAAGTTCCTGTGATTATGATTTGACTTACCAGTTAATCTTTTTATATTTCACTTGAGCCTTGTAGTTGAGGATCAAATTTTCTTTTCAACTCTAGTCGTTTCATCAGGAAAATTTGAAAGTCTCCTGTTTCATTGAATATTCATCTTTTCCCTTAAAAGAGTTTATTCAGTTTTGCTGGATAATTGACTCTTTTTTTTTGCATTCAAAGTTCTTTTGCCTTCCAGTATATATTCCAAACTCTACAGTCCCTTAATATTGAAGCTGCTAAATTTTGTGTTTTCCTGACTGTGTCTCCATGAAAATTGAATTGCTTCTTCCTGACTGATTACAATATTTTATCCTTGACCTGAGAACTCTGACATTTAGTTATAATGTCCTGGCAGTTTTTATTTTAGGATATCTTTTAGGAGAAAATTGAGGGATTTTTAAAATTTCTATTTAACCCTCTGCTTCTAGAATATTAGGGCAGTTTTTCTTGATAATTTCTTGAAAAATTATGTCCAGGCTATTTTTTTGATCATGGCTTTCAGGTAGTCCAATAATTTTTAAATTTTCTCTTCTAGATATATTTTCCAGGTCATTTGTTTTCCATTGACATTCCACGTAGTCCCTCTGTCTTGTTTCATCACCAATTATCACATACTGGTGCTTTGCCTAGTATTGCTGGAGTACCATATGGTGTCTTGCTGATAAAGGAGGTGAAATAATATTCAAAGGTCAAGCATTCTTGTAGCATCCAGACTATCCCAGAAGTCCTGATTCCTAAGGCAAATGTGAAGGAAGTATAATCACATCATACTCCTCACTATAATACATTTCATGTACAGTTTTGTTACCATTAATTTGCTTGACTTAGTCTTCTTCTTAAACAAAGTACAACTATAATTGTGGAATACATCTAAAATCAATTCTTCCAATTCTTTTTCTCGCAATGTGTCCTCTATAGTGTGACTTTAAGTTCACTATTAAATTGAAATTGTTGTTTACAAATGGTCCAATGAACTCAGTTGCCAAATCTAAAGACCTTTTCTCAATATTCATCTACTCTGACCCCTGTTCTGCCTTTTACTGTTGTTCACCCTATACTTTGGTCCTCCTCCTTAGACTCCTTTGCTGGATCTTCAACCAGTTCATCTCCATTCATTGTGGATGTCCCCCAAATGTCCCAAGTCTTCATTTCTGTTCACTCTATACTACGTTTCTTGGTGAGCTCATCAATTGTCATAGTTCAAGTTTCATCTCCATGCAGATGATTCTTTGATGCACTTAGATGCAGTTTTTTACCTTACTTATATATATCCAGGTTTATATATCCAACTCTCCATTATACATATTCAAACTGGTTATCTCATATGTATCTTAAAGTCCACATGAACATAATAGAATTCATCATTTTATCCATAAGATAATACTCTGAAATTAATTACCCTATTATTATCACTATTTCAATATCTCTTAGTCACCTAGGTTGCAACTTAAGGATCATAGTCATAATATTTCAAACACTGTCACACACACACACACACACACACACACACACACACACATACACAGGCACACATCCAATTATTGCTAAGTGCTATTGATTCAAATTTTACCACATCTCTCAAATATAGTTCTTGCTTTTTCCTAACTCTGTCAACACCTGTTTGGTACAACCCATACAAATGTACTGACGAGTTTCCATCTCTTAAGTATCACCCCCTTTCCAGGTCAACCTTCACAAAGCTATCAATTTCAGATCTGACTATATAATTTCTTGTTGTTCAGGTATTTACCTGTGTGTGATTTTTCTTGACCCCATGAAACAAAGAATCTAATACTTTCCATGGGGTTTTCTTGTCAAGGATATAGGAGTAGTGTGCCATTTCCTACTCCTGTAGATTAAGACAAACAGCATTTAAGCCCAGGGTCACATAACAACTAAGTGTTTGAGGCTACATTTAAAATCAAATTGCAGTGGATAGAGCACCAGCCCTGAAGTACCTGAGTTCAAATCCAGCCTCAGACACTTAATAATTATCTCCTTGTGTGGCCTTGGGAAATCCACTTAACTCCATTTGCCTTGCAGAAAACTAATAACATCAAATCAAATCTTCTTGACTCCAAGTTCAGGATTCTATCCACTGAGCCTCCCAGATGCATTTATTAACATGTACATAGCCCTACTAAATCACTACTACTAGTTCTCTATTGCTTCCAAGTTTAAATATAAAATATTTTGTCTGTCTTAATAAACTTACCATAACTTGACACATTCCCCCCCTTTACAATATTCTTAACCTTTATCCACCTTTGAATGCACTATGATTGAGTAACATGGACAGTATGAGATTTATCATATATTTCCAATAATTTTAAGAACTTAGATTCTTTACCTCAAGTAATTTACAATGTAAAGCAGATGATAAATGTGGCTAATCAAGAAGAACAGCACAGGGGGAAGCTAGATGGTACAATGGATAAAGCACAGATCCTAGAGACAGGAAGCCCTGAGGTCAAATCTGGCCTCAGATACTTAATACCTACTTGTGTGACCTTGGGCAAGTCACTTAACCCCATTACCTTGTAAAGACCAAAAAAAAAAAGAAGGAGAGGCATACAATCACATTGAGACCATTCAATAAAAGGGAGAAATGAGAGGAAATGAAAAGTCAAGCCTGAATAAAAATTTTAAATGAAATTTAGGTGTCTATATATCACATATAAGAAGTAGAAATGATGATTTAATCTTGAAGTCTATCCTATCTAGATGATAAGATAGAAGAATTAATAGATATATACAAATCTTTCTTTTTTAAAAAAATTACCAAGTTCTTCCTAAATAAAACACTGGAAATACAAATATAATAACAAAGGTTACCTCAAGGAGCTAATATTCTAATGGGGTATAACACACAAAGGGGAGTATTGCCAGGGAAAAACATTTCAGGTTGAAAATTTTCAGGAATTGTGGGATGGTGAGTAGAGTCATAGGGAAACATAATAATTCAGTAATATTGCAGTATTTGATTTCATGGATTCAAACTCACAAGATAGTTGGGACAGGGTGGAGGTGGCAGATATATAGATAGCACTCCTGTTGAGGTGACCATAGGAGGGCAAAAGTGAAGTGAAGAAAGATATCTCTGAAATTCCTCCTGTGGTCTTATTGATGATATGCCAAGTCAGTACAGAGGAACCGAAAGATAAAGATTTCTCCAGAATGGGAACGTGGTTAGTATAAGCTAGCAAGATAGTTGGTGGAGGAATGGTCAAAGAATGGTGAAGGAAGGGAGGAGATGAGAATTTCTGCAATGTGAACCACTGGAGGACAACTACAGGACATAGTTAAGGCAGTAAAGTGTAATGGAAAGAATAATGAATAAGAAGAGTGAGGTTCAAATGTTAGCAAATCCACCTAGTACCAATCTCAACTCTACTGGACTTCAATTTCTTCATCTGAAAATGTTAGTTTTTGAGCAATATGACTTCTGAGATTCTTTCTAGTTAAAAATCTGGATTTGGAGTCAGATCACTTGAGTTTAAGTGCTGGTTTTGCCATTTTTTATATGACTATGGGCAAGTAACAAGCTTTCAAAGCTTCAACTTCTTAATCTTTTAGAAGAAGATCATGTTTGCTGCATTATGAAGGTGAATAATTATTATTTAAAACAAAAAGTCAAGAACATTTGCCATTTCTGGTTTTTCTTTGAAGGAATAAAATATCTGGTAGAAATTATTTTCTCAGCTATATGAAGAACCAATTTTTTGCTATGCCTGAATGATAATCTACATGTGGCTTATAGATTGACAGCATTAAAGTGTGACCCTAAATTTTTTTCTACTCTGAAGATTTTTCAAAGCATCATTTTTGCAGCCCTGAAAATTCCTTTCTATCAAATTTCTTGAGAGATCTGGGGAAATGCAACTTAGTTCTTCTTTTAGCCCTAATTGTGGCACATAATACATACTTAATAAGTTCTTTTGTCCCCTTCTTACTAACTACACAGTCATCAATCTATCCATCTATCTTTTCACTCATTTATTCTGAAAAGGACAGTAAAGCAATGAACTTATAACACGAAATCCTTTGGCCTATCTAGACTTGGCAGAGAATCTTTTAGAATAGTTATCAAACCAAGCTACGAAGAGTTATTGGTTCTGAAATACTTTAAATAGTATCTCACATACTAAAGATGTCCTGAATAGTGTCCCTTAACTGTGAATTTTAAGATTGTTTGAATAGGGTTGATGAAATTGAACTGCAAACAGTTTGGCCATTCGAAACATGACTCTTTGGTGATGCAACACCTACGAAATAGGGAAGAGAAGCTATTTGTTTTTCTTACTTTTTGTTCTAATTTTTTATCAAGTTGCATTAAAATTCTAAAATGTTACCACCCTAGACAAAAATTCCTACCAGTTCCTTGATTTTTATCACACCTATTATACTATGTTCTTGACAAAAATGATCTTTATTTAGTAGTAATCCTTGCTTTAGCAAGGTATTAATAAAAATGCATAAAAAAGCTCCCTTTCCATCTGAGAATATAAACACTGTTGAAACAAACGGAAGATTTGATGAAATTCTCAAATATCTAATATACAACCAGGAAGTAACTAAAGCATTAGTAAGAATAGAATCTCACAATTTTTAATAATAAATTTCCATTTGCTCATGAATTATATCAAGTTCAAAAGGTACTATAATAATATTTAGAGCTGCACAGGATGGATTTAAAAAGAGCCTTCCTGGGTATTTTTTCAAGAATAGGAAGAACTGTTGAAGGAGAGAGATTATAGAAGATCTAGAATCCAATTAACCTAGCAATTGATATCTTTGCAATGACTCTATTTAGTGAATTAAGGAGAGGTGCACAGAGATTAATGAAACACATCAGAAGATCAGAATCCATGAACTTGCAAAATCTCCATCTCCTCACCTCTGTTTATTCTTGTTTTATAACTTTATAATGAAAATATCAATGGAAAAAATGGTAACAAAACATAAGTAAATGAGATAATATGAAAGATATTTATAAAATCCAATGATATATGAAAATATTAAATATATGCCAAATATAACCAGTCTCAATTGTACAGTATCTTAAAGATTAATGAATCATATATAAGGAAAATAATTAATCCCCATAATTCTTGTAGGATATATAATTTTACCACCTGAATCACCAACTGAAGTATGTTTCTTCCCTGACATGACTCTCTCCTTCTTCTACTCGACAAGCTTCTTGCATCTATGTTGCATCTTTTTCTATTTATATTGCCATATAGTGAAATTATATATATATTCATTTTTGGCCTGATTGTTGTGCCACATAATAATAAAGCTTTTATTTTTATCAGCTTCTCAAGTATCATTTTCCTATAAATTTCTGAACCTAAGTATTTCTTTAACCAGAGTAGCAAGCCAACTAAAGCATGTATCTATTAAATAGAAGATATTCCTTTAGCACAGAACTTTACCACATTTCTGAAGTTCAAAGGGAACTCTGAAATAATAAAGAGAGGAATCTCACCATCTCTACCGGACATCTCAGAGCAAAAAAAATCTGTCTAAGGGATATAAAGATAAAAGTTTGACTCTTTCCCCAATGTCCCCTCCAGGTGCCTACCATTTATGGATGCTATAATATAATTTATTGTTTACTTATACCAACATTGTTACTAAATTGACTTCTGCTTCAACTGCAAAGCGGCACAAAGTTAACTAGATATTAAAATGAAGGAAATGTTAAGCAGAGACCCCAAACTCTCTTTAAATATTAGGAATTTTCTCACATAGATGACTGGACTCATATACTTATATCTAAAATAATCTTCCTTAAACCACAAATGTATAACATAGACTATCATGTTATACTACTATCTTTGCTATACTACTATCTTGCCCTAAGCCTTTAAAAGGTAATTGTTTTAAGAGAATGTTACACTAATGTGATTTTAGGATCATTAGTTGAAATTGTGTCCTCAGAAAGTCTTATTTAGCTTTTCAATCTGACATTGGGTGGTTCAAACATACAGAAAATCATACTTTCTGGCAGATTTCATCATATTGTAAATGAAATCCTAGGGAAAAAATCAAATCAGTTTTGTGAGAATTATCCTAGGTAAATATAAAGAAGTTTAACACAAACTCAACACTGGTCATGGAAAAATTTTGAAACAAAGAAAATTACTAAATGCACTCAATCTGGTGTGGTCACTCCAACTTCTGCAATAAGAAAGGAAGAATAAATGAAAAGGCAGTAACAAATAATATTTAGACTTTGTATACATTTTCATTTAGCTGATGGCATTTTTACTTCATATATTATTTTTCCATACATATTATTATTTTTAATATACATATTTTAAGTTGCATAATTTCCTTTCACCTTCCCTTACCACCCCTCAGCAGTGAACAGTCAGGGGAATATTTTAGATACACATTTCTGTTAAACATGTTTATTGATTAATTGATTTTGGTATGAGGAATTAGGATTAAGAGAAAAGAAAGAAAATATGGAAAAGGAAATTCACAAGAGAATTTTTTAAGTGAATGTAGAGTTCATCAGATTCTGAAGGCTTTTTTCTGTTTGTTTTGTTTTCTTTTTTTTTTCCTCTAGAGATAGTATTGTCTATAACTTGTCTAATAGGGATTGTCTCTTTCTGAACTGCTGAGATGAGTTGCATCCATCAAGGCTGATCAACTCAGAATGCTGTTGTTAATATGTAATCTTTTGGTTCTGCTCCCTTGGCTTAGCATCAAATCCTTCAATTCATTCCATGCCTCTCTAAAATTTGACCATTCATTGTTTCCTATAGAATAATTATAATCTATATGATTTATATGCCATAAACTGCTCAACTGTTCCCCAATTGATGGGCATCCCCTCAATTTCTAGTTCTTTGTTACTACAAAAAGAGCTGCTATGAATGTTTTGGAACATGTAGGACTTTTCCCATTTTTTATGTTTTCTTCTGGATATAGGTCTAGAATTGGAATTGCTGGGTCAAAGGATACGATCAATTTTATTGTTCTTTGTGGATAGTTCCATATTGATGCAGAGTAACATGAGCATAGGGAGCTATGGCTTCAATTGGAGACCTTCTTCCTCTATCATCTAATTTAGGCCACACCCGAGGGCCTGACCTTCAACCTAATTTGGATTGCATTGTCTTCTGGTGGGGTGGCCAGAGAGTGCAGGCACTGGAAATATCCAAGACCACCCAAAAGAAACCCCTCTCCAAAAGATGAAACCTCCAATGCGGACTCGGGTCACTCCCAAGTTGCTACCTCTTCCATGGGCTCTGAGGGAAAATTTTAAGGAGATTTAGGAAGGGGCTCCATATCTTTGACCTTCCAAACTCATGCTGAAAACCCTGATCAGCTGACCTGACCAATTCAATCAGTAATCCATGTGGTCTTCTCTTTAAACTCTTCTTAACTTTACTATTACTTTCTTATTATGTTTTAACTTCTTTTAATTAATCTCTATCTTCTTTCCAAAACCTGCATTCCCGAGTCAAATTCAAAGACTGAGTTATCAAATTCAAGAAACAACCAGTGGCAAAAGTATTGCTCTCCAGAATGGCTGGCTCAATTCTCAACTCCACCAGAGATACATTAATGTCTCAGTCCTTCCACAACCTCACCAACATTGACCATTTTTCCTTTTTGTCATCTTAGCCAATATGATAGGTGTGAGATGATACCTCATACCTCAGAGTTGTTTTAATCTGCATTTGTCTAATCAATAATGATTTGGAACATTTTTATATGTTTATATATCTTTAATTTCTTTAGTTGAAAAGTGCTAGTTCATATCCATATCAATTGGGAAATGACTTGTAACCTTATAAATTTGATTTAATCTCTATATATTTTAGAAATGAGACCTTTTTCAGAGCTCCTAGCTGTGAAAATTTTCACCAGCTTTCTGTTTTCTTTCTAATTTATAATGTACTCTATTTGTTGCTTGGTCATAAATTTCTTCCCTTTCCATCTGTCAGGTAAAATATTTATTGATCTGTTAATTGATGTTAGGTATGGAAATTGATGTCTAAATCCTGTACCCATTTTGAACTTATTTTGGTATAGGGTGTGAGATGTGGATCTATACCTAGTTTTTGTCATACTATTTTCCAATTTTCCTAACAATTTTTGCCAAATAGTGAGTTGTTATCTCAATCTTTGGGTTTGTCAAACAGTAGATTACTGTGGTCATTTGCTATCGCTTCTTTTGAATCTATCCAAACCCACTGATCTATTACTCTGTTTCTTAACCAGTACTAGACAGTTTTGACCAGGCAGTTTTTGTGAGTGCTGCTTTTAGCTTTAGATCTAGTAGAGATAAACCACCATTCTTTATTTTTTTATCATTACCCTTGATATTGTTGACCTTTTGTTGGTCCAGATGAATTTTGTTTCTATTTTGTCTAGTTTGGTAAAATAATTATTTAGTAGTTTGATTGGTATGGTACTAAATAAGCAATTTGATTTGGATAGAATTGTCATTTTTGTTATATTAACTTAACCTAACTATGAGCAATTGACATTTTTCCAGTTGTTTAGATCTGACTTCATTTGGATGAGAAGTGCTTTGTAACTGTGTTGCCTTGGGAGATAGATTCCCAAGTATTTCATGCTGCCTGCAGTTACTTTAAATGGAATTTCTCTGTCTCTTGCTCTTGGACTTTGTTGTTCCTATATATAAATGCTAATGATTTGTATGAGTTTAATTTGTATCCTATTAATTTGCTGAATTTGTTCATTATTTCAAGTAGTTTTTTTAGGTTTTTGCAAGGCAATGGAATTAAGTGACTTGCCCAAGTCCACACAGCTAGGTAATTATTAAGCATCTAATGCCAGATTTGAATTCAGGTATTCCTGACTCCAGGGTCAGTGCTCTATCCACTGTGCCACCTAGCTGCCCCTTCAAGTAGATTTTTCAGATGATTTTCTCAGATTCCCTAAGTGTACCATCATATCATCTGCAAAGAGTGAAAACTTTGCTTCTTCATTGCCAATTCTGATTCCTTCAATTTCTTTTTCTTCTCTTAAAGCTAAAGCTAATCTTTCTAATACTATATTGAATAGTAATGGGGATAATGAACACCCTTTTTTCACCCCTGATTTCATTACAAATGATCCTAGTATATGCTCAAGACATATATTATTTTTGGTTGCTTTTAGATAGATAGATATTACTTACTACTTTAATGAAAACTCCATTTATTACAGTACTTTCTGTGTTTTTACTAGGAATGGATAGTATACTTTATCAAAGGATTTTTTCAGCATTTATTGAGATAATGATATGATTCCTCTTGGTTTTGCTACTAATATGTTTTCCCAATATTGGATAGCTAATTGTATTTCTAAGAGGAAGATTCTTATTCATTGACTAATGAATATCTCTACCAATACATTCTTACTTAAACAATCCAAATCTAAGAAAAAAAATTACATCTAAATATATAATTTTATTTTAGAGAAGTAATATCTCATACAATAGAAAAATATATAATTTGTATTTGGGATATAAATATAAAATAGAGGAAATGTTGAACAGAGAAATATGCTCTATAATCTATTCTGAGATGGCCTTCCATTTAAGGCTGACCTTCATCCCTTTATTCAAGGACATTGACCCACCTATATGCTTCAGAACTATAGAAACTATTTGACTTCCTTCCTCTTATCTAAGCTATGGAAAGCACTTGAAACCTGGACATACTCACTTCACATTGTCTACCTCACAACCATACCCTTCATAAAAGCCCTGATCAACAAAATAAGGAATCGCTGTCTTAACCTAAAAACTTCATCTACATATTCCTAATTATCTCATCTTCCTCTGAGTGGAGCTGTGGCTACCTTTTGGATAGTGTGGTCCCCCAAATAAACTCTTGTGCCCTCTCATGTGCTGGGGATCCCTTAGAATCCATCCAGTTACAGTATTTTGTAACTGCCCTTTACTTACCTTTTTTACTGCTTATCCCCTGCTACTCCTACTAACTGTATTTACTTTCTTTCTTGCTCTTCCCCCCTGGGGATCAACCTACTACCTTTATTTTCTCTCTTCTTTAACTTTTGCTAACCACAGTAAGAAATAATAAATTTATTTTTGTCCCTAAATTCTTCCAAGTTGAGTCAGTCCTTGAAGTGAATTCATTCACATTTACTCAAACCTCTGAAACCTTTATCTGACCACATTATGTAATAACAAACTTGTTATTAGGAACTATCATATTTATTATACCCCCTAAGGTAGCCTAGAAATATCATTTCATGAGACATTTGGCAAATTTTGTTTCCTTAAAAAAATCACTGCACAGATAGATCTCACTTTGCATAAATTCAAATTTCACAAATGCAACTCAACATGAATGCTGAAAGAAATCTTCATTCCAAAAAATATGAAAATTCTTTATGCATAAGAGAGAGTATATATAAGATTCTATTATGTGAACAGGTGGAAAGCTGAGAAGCCTTTCTTAATAAATTCCTATGTGTCTATAGACAATGAATAATATAATGTCTCTCTATCTGTAATTCAATATTTTCACCATGGCTGGCCACAAATGGGCTCTTGAGGAGAGAAGTAAACCACTTCATAAGCATAAACCAATAGATTTGAGAATTAAGATGAAAATAATTGGAAAATATGAAAGAGACAAAACTTGTCATTGATTACACATGAACTTGGACTTGCAGTATCAACTGTGAAATGCCATAGTGAAGGATACTGCTCAGATGAAAAGGCAAGTAAAAGGCAGTGCTTGTAGGAAATCAACTTATCTATCAAAATAATGCAAAGACACTACTCTAGAGATGGTGAAAACTATTAACTATGTAGTTAGAAGACCAGACACAAAGGAATATTCCTTTAAGTTTATAAAGACAATTCAAGCCAGGCCTGGAGTCTCTGAAGCTTTAAATTAAACTGCCCTAAAGGATCACAGGTATGAACAAATAGTGGTTGGTTTGCATGCTTTAAAAATAATGCAGGATTTTATAATGTGCAAGTACCAGAGAGAGGCTGCTACTGCAGTTACTGAAGCAGTATAAAAGCAACCTGAGTACCTGCAATAATGGTAATAATGATGACAATGATGATGATGATGTTGATGATAAATGAAGGCCCCTATTTGCTGGGAAAAAAATCTTTAATGTAGACAAAACCAGTCTTTTATCAAAGAATGAATTCTCAAACCTACATTTTGGTGGAGAAAAAATATGCCAGGCACAAAATTTAGAAAAATAGTTACTTTTCTGGTTGGAGAGAGTGCATTTGAGACTTGCAAATGAAAACCTGTTTTTGCACAGCACTTAGATAATCCTAGAGCACAGAATGGAATGGGGAAGGTAAAGTTCTCCTTCATTATTACACTAACCTCAAGGAATGGAGGACCTTTGTCATCCTTGAACAATGGTTTAGTCCAGGTCCCAAGAATTTCCAAGAAGTTTAATAAGGATAATGGCATACCTTTTATTTTGGATAATGCCCCAATTTACCTCCTCATCTGAATGATTTTAATGAAAATGTAAAACTGATCTACCCTTTTCCTTATCCTCTTTCATTATAGCAATCTATGGATCAAGAGTTGATTGTGAATTTCAAGTTGTACTATTTACATAGTGCATTTTCTCAGGAAATTGTAGCTTTTGATAAAGACAAGATTTAACAAACAGGTCAAGTGAATTGCCCAGGATCACACTACTAATAATTCCCTGAAAACAGCTCTTACTAATTCCAGATTCAACATTCTTATTTACTGTACTTACCTAGGTGCCTCAAAATGCTCCCAAATTGGCAGCCTGAACTTGCTTATTTTTTTTGGGGGGGGGGGGGGTTGCAAGGCAATGGAGTTAAGTGACTTGCCCAAAGTCAGACAGATAGGTAATTATTAAGTGTATTAAATCAGATTCAAACTCAGGTCCTTTTGACTCCATGGCCAGTGCTCTAGTCACTGTGCCAACTACCGCACCCAACTTGCTTTTGCACATAGATGGAAACCTCGGATTCCTCACTTCTGATTTTCAGAATCCCTAGTCCTGTTCATGCTCTGTGATGCAGTGGTCTTGGATTCAGGAGGACAGGATTTTGAATCCAGAATCAGACACTTGATACTCACTAGCTCTGTGGCCCTGTGCAAATCAAAACTCTGATTGTTTTGTATCTAGGGCTATCTCCATTCATCTGGATTCAAATCTGGCCATTGACCCAAATGTCTCTGAGATTGGTGATTTAGCACAGCAGCTCCCTGATGTCATGGTCTTCTTTGAAAATGAAGGAAAAACATCATCAAGAGCCACATTCAATATGAAGTCTTTCCTAGTTCCCCTTTAGTTGACTTTTCACTAGAACTTTATACACACACACACACACACACACACACACACACATACACTGAGACAGACAAATACACACATTCTTATTGATTGATGCTTATTGGAATTTTAAATATCACATTACATGATTCCAAGTCTTGGGTGATATTAATTCTGGTTTCCTGGTACTTGCAGTATTTTTTTATATTTTAATTGCTTTTTTTAATATACATGTAAAAATACTTTTCAACATTCAATTTTTGTAAGACTTTGAGTTGCACATTTTTCTCCCTCTTTTTCTTCTCTCCCCCCTTCCCTTGACAGCAAATAATTGGACATAGGTTATACTTGTACAACTATGTTAAATCTGTGTCCATATAAGGCATATGAAAGAAGAATCAGAACAAATGAGGAAAAAAACTTATATAACAAATCTTAAGAAGTGAAAATAGTCCACATTCAGACTTCATAGTTCTTTTTCTGTATGTGAATGGTATTTTCCATCAAAAATCTTTTAGAATTCTCTTTTACCATTGTACTGATGAGAAGAGCTAAGTCTATTACAGTTGATCATCACACAATGTTATTGCAAATGTGTACAATATTCTCCTGGTTCCTTGCAGTATTTCTGGTTGCTTGATTGTTTTTCCCTTTTTATTTGGAAACTCTGGATTTTGGTTAAGACATTTCTGGGTAATATCAATTTTTACTCTTTCAGGAGATCATTGATAGAATCTTTTCCTTTGCATGCTGAGTCTAACCAATGTGAGTGGTTTTCTTTTAGAAATTTTAGAAGATGGCTTAGAAGAATTTTCTTTATTCATGGTTTACAAATGGCAATATATGATTTTTAAATTAATATTCTTTGAGTGAGTTTTTAAGGTCACTTATTTTCATACTAGATAGCTTACATATTTCTATATTTTAAATGTTTTTTGACTTGATTTTTATATTTCTTTTTTGGGAGCTACCAATTCCAGATTTTAATGCTTGCTTCATTCAAGCTTTTCAGGAATCTACTAATATGTTCTTCCTTCTGTCTTAAGTTATTTAACCTTCATTAAAATTCCTTTCTCATTAAAAAAAAGTATCTTATAGTATTCATTTAATCCACTCTTATAACTATCTTTTTTTTCATTTTGAGATTCTTGTGAAGTTACCATATTCATATGGGTTTAGGTCTTGGGCTTCTCTTAAGCCATGTTATTTGTAAATTATGCTTCATACTTTCTCTTATTTTCTAATATTTTTAAGCTTTAGTTATTTTGGTCCTAAACACTCCCACCTCCATAGTGTAGAAATCATAGCCCTAGCCAATCTGGAGAAGGTAGTTACTTTTAGTCCCAACTCCTTGCCTTCATTTCCAGTTTTAATCTTCTGTGTAGATATAGGCCTAGTCAGCTATTCTCATAATTTTATACGGCCCTCATTTGAGAATTGAGTTCATCCTCTGCTATGGCCCTCAAGGTCCCTGTGGGACATTGCCTTTCACATTGGTTTTAGGCCTCCTTCACATGGGAACCCAAGTGTTGAGTCAATCTTGTTTATAATAGAATTCTCAAGAATGCCCAGCCATTCCCTTTTAACTTGGGTACTTACCTATACTCCACATATGTTCTGACAAATCAAAGATAGAAATTTACTCTTAGACACCCAATTTTTAGAGTCACTGTTAACTTACAGCCCTTCTGCTCAGAACACTGAATAACTTCTGATCTTTAGGTATTCATAGAAATGTGAAGGTTTTTCTTTCTCTCCTCACCTCCAATAATTTCTATACCAGGTACAAGAATTTTTCTTTGCCTTCTTCACTTTTGAATTTATCTTGATTCATATTAGTTTCCAGAGCTTGAGAGTTATATAAGATGTCACTTATCTTTGAATTTTTTGTAAAGTTCTTAACTGGATAGAATTGATCTTTTTATATTTCTTTATCATTAGTCTTTCTTGGTGATATAAAATATATGCTGGAGTTAATGCAAGAAAGCATTCATGATAATCTTTCACAATGTCATGAAAAATAAATTTTTTCCTCAATATGTACATTTATCTAACTTCATGTTTGCAAGATCAGGAGAACAAAAGGTTTATACTTTTAATCACCTCAATAATATTATGGTGAAACAGTTATATTGCTTCATTTTTTTCTGGATTAATGGATTCAATGTAATCTATTATTTAGAATCTAGGAATTTAAGATCTGTGGTAAATACTTCAAATATGGGTCACATGTGTTGAATCTGAAATACATTTATGAACCTTGATCCACTATGTGGAAAATCTCTTTTTCAAAAGAAAATTATACAATATTCAGAATATAGTGGAGGCAGGGTTCCCCAGTAGAAAACATTCATTTACAGTCAGAAGACCTAGGCTATAACATAGCCTCTGACACTGTTTGTATGGCCTTGGAAAAGTTACTTAATTTCCCTGGTCTTACTTACTTCATGTGGACAATGTGGGCATTTAGGATTCAGAGGGTAGATGAGAAGAAGAGAGTGGATGGCCTTTAAGGTCCCTTTCATCTCTCAATCTGTCATGCTCTGAACACCAAAATAAAAAAACATTCTGAAGAGACTTTTATATTTAATTTTCCTATGACAACAGTCATCAACCATCTTATGTGTGGGTGTCACAAAGAAAAAAATATTTTTGAAGGATTGCTTCATATAAGAACAACTGAAAATGGGATGTCAAAACTCCTACACTTGATATGGCACTGTAGAGAGACTACAATGAAGTATACTCTTGATAGTTACTGATATGCTATGGGAGTAAACTTTTAATGTAACTTATTTTGATACACTTCAAATGCCAAAATGAAACATGAAGGCTAAAATATAATCTCAACAGCCCAAGAATAAAGATTTGACTTATCTTTTTAAGAGAAGAAGGAAAGGAAGGAAGGAAGGAAGGAAGGAAGGAAGGAAGGAAGGAAGAGGCAATGGAGAGCATAACCTAGAGAAGGAAGAATTTGAACTGAGACTGCAAAGAATCCAGGTAAGGTGAGCAATCAGCTGTGGAGGATAATCATTGTAAAAGCATAGACGGATATGCTGAATAGTTTAAAGAGATTGTTATGGAAGATGTAAAACAAGAAATCTCATATAGCATGATGATAGTAGAAGTCCTATTTAACCATGTGAGAGAACTGAAATGTTATAAAAACTAAAAAGGGAAGTAGGTACCATATTGTGAAGGATTTTTAAGGTCTTTTTAATAAAAAAAGACTTTTATACTCTCAAAAATATCTTTTGTAAATTTTGGATATTCTTTTGGCTACAAAAAAAGATTTTTTTTATTTAAACTTGGAGTTGAAGAGATTGTTAGATGATCAAACAAGTACTTTAAAATAAATGATACCTTAGTATTGAATACACATGGAATGAAGATTGAGTTGAGTCAAGGAGAACAAAAAGAAAGCAAGTGCAGGGGCAGCTAGTTGACACAGTGGATAGTGGATAGAGCACTAGCTCTGGAATCAGGAGGACCTGAGTTCAAATCCAGACTTAGTCTCTTAATAATTATCCACCTATGTGACCTTGCAAATCACTTAACTCCATTGGCTCACAAAAAATAAATGAGAGAGAGAGAGAGAGAGAGAGAGAGAGAGAGAGAGAGAGAAAGAGAGAGGAGAGAAAGAAGAAAGTTATTATAATAGAGATGGCATGAAATTAGAAATGACAGCATCAAATTGGATATGATGGGGGGGGGAGTGATCAATAAGAATGAGAAGTTAAAGAGGTTATAAACCTGTTTGATGATAGAGCCAACTAGGCAGGTTGGTGGCTCTATAATACAAGGTCTGCCTAACTTGATAATCTGAGCTGAATTCTGACCTCAGACACTTTTTAGCTATGTGATCCAGGGCAAGACACGTACCTTAGTTTTTTTCTGTTTTCTAAAATGATAAAAACAGTAGCTACCATTCTGGATTGTTGTGAGGATCAAACAAGATTAATATTTGTAAAGTATAATGTCTGAAACATAGTAGGTCTTCAAGTTTATTCCTTTCCCTTTGTCCTAGTGGGTTGGTGGAAAGTTGAAAAGGGATTGTAGAGAAGCTGGAAAGAAGAGAGACTTGAGGGGAATACTAATGAAATCTGTTTTGAACATGTTGAGTTTGAACTGTCTGCTGGCTATCCAGTTCAAGATGTCATTAGGTAATAAGTTGATGATGTGAGAGTAAAAGAAAGGAAAGTGAGTAGAGTTAAAAAAAAAAGAAAGTCTTCTATATAAAGAATGATCAATATATAGATGGTAATTGAACACTTAGGTACAGCCAGATTGCATAGGATTTCAAAGTGAATGAGAAGGAATTGAAGGCAACCATTGTAAATGAATTCTTCACAGAGTTTAGCCCAGAAAAAAATGAAAAAAAAAAGAAAATTTGTTCTAAGAATGAGGAACACATGGTGGGCTTTGAAGGTAGCAGGTAAGTATAGATAGGAGAGAGTGAAAATTACTGAAAGAGTTGAGATTTTAGAGGTGAGGGAAGATGATTGTTGAAACATGGGTGAAGGAAGTGATAGTGGAGTAAGACATCTGCCTGATTGTGAATAAAGACAGGGGTACGTCAGAAAAAAGTAAAGTAGGAGGCACAGTTCTCTGAGGAAGGACTAGGGGAGAATCTTAAAGAGAATTGAAAAATTTGGAATAGTCATTGGAGAGAATACCAAAATGAATTAATTGGGGAGGGAAATGAAGAGCTTTGTTACAGTTAGTATCATGCAACATAAATCTGAAGGAAATCTAGAAGAATCATGAATTCCTCTATCTACATTCAACAGCACATGAATAGAAAGTAATGGTGCTGGCAAGGCATGGTTATTAACAAGCTAAGGGAATAACCAAAAAATTAAGAAAGAGAAGTAAAGATATTAAAACTAGTGCAGTGAAAATGACCTGGAAAATCACTAAAGGATGGAGCAATTTGGGATCACAGTAAGAATGAAGAATGAATATACATAAGGCAGAGGGAGAGATGAATTAAAAAAAAATTCAGATTTTTTGAATTAGAAAGTTATGGTTAATATGGCAAGATAAAAGAGTATGAGCTAAACTACTAGGAAGGAGTTAGAGGTGTAGATTAAATTAAGAAATTAGGAAATGTTTGAAGGCATATGAGTATGTATGATGAAATCCTCTTCAAGAATTATAATGATAGATAGGGGTTTAGAATTACTGGCAAAACAAGAACACGACAGATTGGGAGCATGTTAATGACTTAAGAAGGAATGTGAGCAGATTATCAGTATAAGAGGTATCAGTGAAAAATGAAAGCTAGTCACTGGACTCACAATGAGAGATTGGTGGACAAGAGCTACTACAATTTGATTGGTTGATAGAAAGGTATTTAGTGAATATAAAGGAAGAGAGATTACTAAGATTCATAACATGTGTTCTTGAAGTATCATTTGAAGTCCAGTAGCAAGACTCAAAGCAGGTAGGAGCAAATGAAAATATAACTTGGGAGAGTCAGAAGGGGGAGGAAGAGATGGGAGTGGGAGGCATTGATTTTGGCAGGGTGTTTGTTTTTGCAAGGCAATGGGGTTAAGTGGCTTGCCCAAGGCCACACAGCTAAGTGATTATTAAGTGTCTGAGGCCAAAACTGAACTCAGGTCCTCCTGACTCCAGGGCCAATGTTCTATCCACTGAGCCACCTAGTTGCCCCAATGGGAGGCACTGTTTTAATTAAAGAAAGGCTTCATAAATTCTGGAGAAGTTCATGGGGATAAAGATGGAGTCTACAAGCTGGTTTCCTAGCTCAGAGGCTGAAACCTTGTGCTCTGAAGCATCATAAATGTTAAAGGACCATAAATGAGTGTGCATAGATTTTAATTCTATCTTGCTATTAACAATTTGGCATATCAAAAGCAAGTCACTTGAATTCTCACCATCTTAGTTTTCCTGTAATTAAAATGAAGGGGTGGACCTGCCATTTCTAAATCTACAGTCCAAAAATTCATTCTATATATCTGTTTATTTTTTGTCAGTGATATTTCACGAATGTAGGCTGCAATCACTCTTCACCTGACTTGATTACTGAGCCAGGGAAATGTTTGAAGATGTGTTTTATTAAGATGTGTCTTAACAAAGGAGATGTTTTCTTCTCTCTTTCTGATGTGACTCAAATATAGGCAACATTATAGATAGATAATATTGCTTATATACGATAAAATCCTCCATCCTCTTCGATTCACTTACATGAAATCCATTGCTACTTGTAACTAGAATATATGCAAATGGATAAATTATCTTAGCTAATTTATTTATATAAAGTTTATGAACACCTTCAATTTACATTCTAACACTAAAAAGATTTCAAAGAGTAATTATATTTTAATAAATGAAAGTCTTTTCAGAGTATAGGACTGATGGAAAGCTATTCATTCCAAGTAAGACTTCAGACCTAATTTTATGGCATGTATTAACTATGTCTCCTGGGTAAAAAAATCAACAAAACTAAAGCCTTATTTTCTTCTTAATGCTCAGATGTTTTCAGTAAGCATGACTAGAGGGAATAACTGAGAGAAACAGTTTCATGAAAATTTAATTTACTTTTTTACTTGGAAATTTACTTCCCAAACATTCCATTGATCATAACGCAAATTATAAACCACTACATTTGAAAGAGCAGCTAGGTTTTACAATGGTTAGAACCCTGGGCCTAGAGTTTGAAGATACAACTTCATGAGTTTAAATCCGACCTTGAACATTTAATACCTGTGTGAGCCTGAGCAATCATCTTGCTTCTCTTACTTTTCTCATATGTAAATTGATCTGGAATGGGAAATGGCAAACCACTCTAGTATTTTTGCCTCAGATAAAGTCATAGAAAGTGAGACATGACCAACAATGATTGAATAATATTAAACACTTTGAAACTATTAATCTACTTAGAACCTCATATCACTAAATGTACAGTAATTTACAATTGTGTTTACTATTACTATTCAGTTAAACACAATTACTTAAAAAAAAGACAGCTAATGAAATGGAAAATAAAGAAAAAGATTATCAGTAGAGCAGTCTCTTTATAGGCCTGGAACATAGTCACTTACAATATATAGGTAAACAAAAGGGAAGAGTGGACATATATATATGTTTGTGTGTGTGTGTGTGTGTGTGTGTGTGTGTGTGTGTGTCAGACATATCTATCAAATGAAAAGAACACATATGCCAAGGACCCATGTTTCAGGTAACACACTTGACCAAAGCCTACCTTTGAAGGGCAATTTATTTTCTCTGACATAGTTCAGTCTTCTATTAGTAATATCAGTATTCTGCTCTCTCACCTTTTCCCTTCTGGCTACTGCATTTTTCTGGGCCTACATATGCATTATCTCCTTAAATCTCTTCACACTAAAGGTTATCTTATCTTATGTTCCAGCTGGTTGTTGCTTGTCTACTAATCTATCTCTTTCTTTTCTCAAGTGATTGGTCTCTACTTTCAGCATTGCTTCTCACTTCCACTTTCTAGGTTTCACCCCTGTAGGACCATTGCTGTCTGTTTTTGCTCCACTCTATGGAGGTATAGCTATTGGTAAGCCTGCTATTATTGGTGTTTTTCTTTTTAATTCAAGACAGATAATTATCACACCCAGCTTACAAAATTCAGGCAAAAGGGCAAAGAGATTGTATTTTCTCTTAAGTTTTTACTTTTAAAATTGAATCCCAACTAAATCATTTAGGGTTGGAAACTCCCCAAATCTTCTCTGAATTAGCATGTAAATGAATTTAAGTTAGAATGAAAGTTAATTACAAAAGTTAAGGTCCTTATTCTTTAGCATCTTAAGTCACAATCAAAATTTACAATGCAATATCAAGCAGGGGCAAATCTTTCTGGCTCCCAAAAATGTTAGATAAATCTTTTTTGAATTGTACTCAAATTCTTATAAGCAAGTTGCCCATTAGAATACATATTACTTTAAATAAGAATCTTGGCAGAATGATGTGTATCTAAATATGGGAAGCCTAAAAGCTCTTGTAAATGAAAAAAGTAAAATATGAAACATTAATAAATTAAATACTTCAGTCATTCACTGTTATCTGGAATTCACATAAACTTTAGGAGATTAACAGGATTAAATGTGTAAAATCCTCACTGATTTGAGATTTAAAATCTAATTGATTTTCTTTAAAGAAAATCTTTAGTCTGCATCTTCAGTTTCAATTTTAAATTTTCACTTTTCAGAGATGTTTTGGGTGTTTTGGTTTGGAAACAAGTTGGAATAGACAATCTCTCAAGATCCTTCCAAATCTGAGATTTTTTTTTTTTCATTCAGTGAAAATAAATTATGTTGACCCACCAGAATTATAGGTGGGTTTGTAGGTCATTCAGACCTCCTTAAGTGGATGGTATTACATTGTTCCTTATGCATATTAGGATTAGTGTGAGATAGGGTGATGGGAGAATGACAAGGTTAGCTAGTTATCTCATGGAGTGATAAAGAATTGATCAGGACAGACAGAGGAGTTTATCAAGGGGACAACTCAGAACTGAGCAGGAATTTTTAAATGTAGTTTGAATCCATGTCTATGAAGTCAGGGAAAGAATCAAAGGAAATATTATTGAGCAGGCTAAGTAAGAGTAGATCATTCCAACAGAAGTTGATAGAGATTCTAAGAATTTTAATGTATTTTATAAATGTTTTATTTTTATTTGTGAAGGTGGGAAGGGAGATGGTTGAGGATGGAGGAACAAATAAATCCAAGGCCATTATTATTGTGAAATTAGTGATTGAGGGAGGCACCAATGGAACTTAAATGTCAAATGTAGTTCTCAGAAAGCCTTCCAAACTTAGTGCCATTCTGCTTTGGGTAAAATGGCTCAGTCTGAAAAAATGTTTCTTCTGAGTCAAAGTCAGAGGGTGGTAAAATATATTTTGGGAAAATGGGCATAACATTTCATAATTTGGATTTATTACTGAAAGATAGATCTTAGGGCAATGGAACTAAGTCAGATGTGAGCACTTCAGATTTCAGGGAAACATCCAAGATCTTGTTGGAAGAAGTGAGTGTTGCATTCCTTAGGACAGATGAACTTTTTTTTCCATTTTTAAGTCAAATTGTAGAATGAGATATCAGCAAGGAAACATTTATGTACACAATTCAGAAATGACTTCAATAAATAATTTTAACAGCTTCAGCAAAATTTGAAGCTCCTAAAAAAGAAAAGTATGATTGTATGAGAAAAGGAACCAAACAGTTGGAATTGTCCATTCATTCAACCAGCTTTCACTGAGTCAGATCATATGCACCTTACTGAAAACATAGCTTCTTAATAATTTCATCTTTTGTCACTTGACTTTAATTATTCTATTACTCAGAATGTAGGCATTTCTGGACCAGAAATCAGTGAATTACTATCAGCAGGTCAAATCCAGTACAACTGTCTATTCTATTTGATCTGGGAGCTAAGAATAAGGATTACATTTTAAAATGAACTTTTATTGTATTTTAAAATATAATAGACATTCTTAACCTCCAGGCCATACAAAAACAGGATCTGGGTAGTTTGGGGTCTCCAGCCTAGTTTGCCCAATAATATCCCCACATAAGACAAACCTGAACTCTAAATCTATAAAGTTGACTCTGAAAATGAATAGATTTTTTTAAATGGCATTCAGCATGGCCAGTTTTGATAAGTAATCATATTAATTTATTCTTCTTTTTCTAAACATCAACTGATTTAGCATTTGAAAAGTCAATGGGTCTTCAAATACTTCTTAGCAATAAAACTTGTATTAAGAGATAACATGATATTTGATAAAAACAGCTATGATAGCCAGAAATAAATTGTTATATTTGAGATTTCCATTATAAATGTCTATATATCATGAACTATGCTTTTCTAAAGTCAACTTAGATGGCTGGCAATCACTATGGAAACAGATTTTTCTCTATCATCCTGATCATTCACTTTCTTTCACATATTATTTTTTGGTTGTCTTGTGGTTCATTAAAATAAAACTTTATAGTGATCTCTAAAACCTACTCTGACAATCAATTCTCTTTTCATTGCTCTCTCCTTTTTAGTTTTCCTTGTAAATTCTAAGTGAGTTTGAAAAGAGTCAATTTAAAGACTTCTTTTCATTATATGGCTTAGGATTTTAGGATTTTTCAGTGAACTTAAATAACACATTGACTTCTCAACTCACATTTAGAGCAATTACCTCAACTGTATTTTTTTAAGAAGTTTAGTTGCTTCCTATTGCTAAATCATAAGTTAAAAAAACTTTCTTGGTTTTCTTTGCTATTGTTATAACATTTCTTTAATTTACAAAGTTGTTTGGGATAAGTTAAAAATAATAATTCTAATTCATAACAACATACTGCCATTTTGAAGTCAGATTTTTTCATATCTACTGATGATCTAGTACAATAAGGTAACTGAGTAGAAGATAATAATATTTGTAATAATAATAATGAATACTGAATGCCACGTTGATTAAAACATTCTCATATTGGAATGAAGTTATATAAAATATGAAAAAATATGAATATATTATTTTGTTTTCCTGGAGAGACTATAATCTCAATGGGTGTTAAGTAATAGTTGGAAAATGCTGTGACTCCCCTAGGTTATAATTTATTATCCTTAGTCAGGAGTTGTGGAAAGATACCATAATATTAGGATTCAAAAAAGCCCACATTTCCCAGAAATATCCAAGAAAAGAATGGGAAGGGATGGGGAAAAGGATGGAGAGAGAGAAAAGAGACAGACAGAAACAGAGAGACAGAGAATCAACTCAAATCCTCTTTTCTTAGACTGATCAGAAAATATTTCAGAATCTGATAGATGTTCTGAGTTGAAAACAATTAAGATAGATGAAAGAATAGCACAGGATTTGCAAAGTACTATTAGAGCCTGAGGTATAGAAATACAGAGGACCAGACCAAGACCTAATGCAGGGCAGTTCAGAACCACAACTATAACTGGTAACAAAGTCCAACATACAGAGTAAGTCTTCTCAGGAATCAAAGGAAGAGATAGGACCAGACCAGCAGCCAGATAGGGATATACTCAGTTCTGTACATGTAGCCTAAATCTAACTTGTTAACCAGGAATTCCAGGCATGAGTCCCAGGAATAGACAAGGGCAGACAATTCTTTCAGTATATAAGACCAAGTCTCAGTTACCACATTAATAACCAAGAAGACCTACTTGCACCTTCTAAGAGTTCAAGAGATAGAATTTTCTGATGTAATAAAAGCCTAAAATCTAGAAACTTAAGCTCAATATATATATATATATATATGAATTTATGAAAGAAAATGACATAATGAAAAATATCTTGGGTTGAAAGAAACCTAAGAAGACAGTAACTCTAGAAGATCAAAGGGAACTTTAAGATAGACCTAAAAATGAAGCACAAGATAACATGACACAATGAAATAAAACATTATACAAAATATAACATTAAAGTTAACAACTTAGGGAGAAAAAGAATAGCAAAGGGAATTAATAACTTATCTATGAATGGAATGCCTTGATAATTAAATAGACCAGATAGCAATAAATGACTTCATGAACAAGACACTTAAAAATGTCAAATGATAAAAAGTAAGAAATATAGTATCAAAACTAACTGACCTATACAACAGATCAAGAATCATCTATTATCAGGGTGGCCAGGTGGTGTAGTGGATAAAGCACCAGCCTTGGAGTCAGCAGTACCTGGGTTCAAATCTGGTCTCAGACACTTAATAATTACCTAGCTGTGTGGCCTTGGGCAAGCCACTTAACCCCATTTGCCTTGCAAAAATCTAAAAAAAAAAAAAGAATCATCTATTATCTGAAAATTATTATTACAAAATAAACCATGAAAAAAGTTTATATTTCTTAAAAACAAAAAAAAGCCCAAAAGTGAGAAGATGGTAGTGATAAGAAATAATGAAATGAGTACTGACTTTTCCTTAACAGATTTAGAAAATGCACAAGAATGATCTTAATGTGTAAATCCAGGAAAAGTTATGGGGAATCCTTTATCCAACCCAATGTGGTATACCAATCAAACAACTAAAGAATTATTTTGTGCAGCTACAAATAAAAATGGTATTCAACTTAATACAATGGGGAAATAATTTCAAGGGAAATAATGGGGAAAGAAGTAAGGAAAGAAGAGAGTCCAGCATTAGCCTCTCTCAAACTGAACCACCAAGCATCATTTCATATTATTTCATACTGAATAAAACATAGATAAATCAGTGGAACAGATTAATGGGAAAGAAATGAACATGGAAGCTTATTGTTAATAAGTCCACTTAACCCAGAAACTATGGTAAGTTTATTTTATAAAAACTGCTGAGAAAACTCAAAAGCACTCTGGAAGAAATTAAGTTTAGAGATCTCTCCCACAATATATTAACATAAGTTTCAAATGGATTGAGACTTAGACATCAATATTTGAAGAGAGTTCTGGACTGGGTCTAACTCAGGTCAATACTCTTATAGTCTGGACTTGCTCATAAGTCACCCAGTAATTAACCATAGCATCCCTTGAGCTGATTCAGTTGGGTGAAGCCTCATCACCAGATACTAATTAAGCATCTAAGAACCCTATTCAGGCCCCAAGGCTGCTTTGAATTTAGTCAATGAAGAAATGAGGTGAACAGTTGAATAATCTTAGTCTCTGAGTCAATCAAGTCAGAAGAAATGTAAAAATACTTTTAAAAGAAAAAGCATAAAATGGAAGAAGGGAGGCATTAAAATATTGCTCACATCACAGAAGGCAAGGATATTTAGATATAAAGATATAAAAATGATAAGAACATAGTGACTTAAAATACATTAACAATATACATCCTATTGTCCTCTCTATGTCTGTTAGAATGAGGACAGATTGGGGCAGCAAGGTGGTGCACTGGCCTTAGAGTCAGGAGGACGTGATTTCAAATCTGACTTCAGACACTTAATAATTACCTAGTTGTGTCAGCTCGGGCAAGTCACTTAACCCAATTGCCTTTCAAAAACAAACAAACAACAAAAACAAAAAAAAGAATAAGGACACACATTACCTCCACCTGAAGAAAATTTCTATTGAGGAGAGAATATGTATTTTTAATTTCCTCTGCATTTCCATCATCTGGAAGCTTCATTCTTTATAACCTTGGAAGAAGTCAAAGGGTTTTTCCAAGAAAGAGTTTGGTATTTTCATCAGAATATTTCTTCCTATATTCCTACACTCCCTAGTAAGTACTAAGTACTTTCTTTCTGATGAATTTGCATGCTCATTTTCATACAACAGTCAAGTGTAGATGAATGAACTAAGGCATTATTTAAATTCAGTATTATCTTAGACATGATGTGTTATCCTTGAAATATTTTCAAAAGCATGAGTTGAAAATCAATCTTATAAAACAGCTTTAGTCACCAAAGTCTTATTTTTGTTTTTGTTTCTTTTTGCAAGGCAAGGGGGTTTAGTGACTTGCTCAAGGTCATGTAGCTAGGAAATTATTAAACGTTTGAGGCTGGATTTGAACCCAGGTCTTCCTGACTCCAGGGCCGGTGCTTTCTTCACTAGCTGTCCCCAAAGTACTCTTTTAGACAGACAATATACTAGAAATAGTCAGTAGTTGGAACTTCCCAGAGAGCTCAAGAAGTTTTAGACTGATAACATTGATCGTAGTCTAAAATTCCCTTCTGCATTGCTTACTAATAAAGGTATTAGGAGATCCTAAGAAACTAAATCCAAGTTAAATTTTTATTTTTCTTTCTTAGAAATAAAATTTTGACAGAAACCCAATTCTAGAATGTCTAACTTATCCATATTCAAAATAAAAAACTTATTTTATCTATTGCTGATTGCATTTGTAGTCTTTCTATCTAAAGCATTTGTCCTTTTTGTCCATTTTATTATTAAATTATTTATTGTTGTCATTATTATTTTTGTTATTTTAAAAACAGAAGACAATGGTTAAAATATGGTATGAAGCAATACATAAGCATTCATACATGGTGATAGGTAAGTGCAGATTGGTGTGGTGGCAATTTAAAAACCCTTACTAACTCATGCACGTCATATTAAATTCACTTTGAATCGCATTAAATTTTATCTGGCATTTTAAAATTAGCCCCAAATTAAATTTGGCATTAACCAAACTTGCATTGATTGTGACCTAGCTTTAATTAAAAAGAAAAGCAAACTGCTTATAATATAAATATGTAGTTTAATTGGTAATTGTTTTTTCTATTTTATACGCATGTGAAAATATTCTTTTTTTGTTTGCTAAATTTAAACTAAAAATAAATATTTTTAAACAAAGTAATCTGCCTAGCAAATTTTCTAATAAGCATAACAAAGACATTCTTTTATCTTCCTGTCTTGATATAACTGAAAAACAACAAGGTATGATGATGTCTACAAAGATGAAATGAAAACAAGAATTAAGTAATTGCTTTGTATATGCCAATTTCCTCTAAATTTTGTGTTAGCCAACAACACTAATTGAAGTCACCAGCACATTTTATCACTTCCAGTTCATCTTATCGATTTAGAGTAATATTTTTCAAACTATAGTCTCAAGGTCATTGTTCTATATTAGCATAGGCAAGAGAGGGAAAGGAAAAAAAGAGAAACTAAATTTACCCTAGATAACTTGAAAATGTTAAAAAAAAAACTTAATTTCATTTAAAAATCATATATAAGGAGATGTGGACAATCAAAAAAAACCTTTCTGTGAACCAATTGAATTGTGCTTTTTGTTTACTAACCGATGGCCTTATGAACTGAATGCCAACTTTTCTCCCAGAAAAAAAAATGAATGATCTTAGTGTTGTGTGTTGACTGGAAACAAAGCATTTAGGTTCAAATCTTCTCTCTATCTCTTAATACCTGTATAATTTTCAGCAAGTCACTTAACCAATATGGGCCTAATTTTTTTCTCTATAAAATGAGAGGGAATGAACTAGATGTGCAAGATGGCCTCTCAACCTATAAAATTATTATCTTATTACAGCTTTCTAAACTTTAGCACGATAGGACAAAATTAATTTATCCTTCAAATTCTCATTACTTACCTGGGTACTTATTGTATTCCTCTTCTCTTCCACTGAGATAATCTAAGCTTTTTGTGGACAGTCTACCTTGTATATCATAGGAATCTAATTGTGTGTGTGTGTGTGTGTGTGTGTGTGTGTGTATGGTATTTTGGGGGGGATACATTTATAAATAAGGCAAAATCCCTGTTTTTAAAAATAATTTTTCATCAAGTTGAGGACAAAATCAGATAAAAATAACTATGTCTATAAAAATAACTATAATTAAAGTTGCTTCTCAGCAATAATGTATCATATTTCACCATGAAAGGGTTGCATATATATATCACATGCTCAACAAATCTTAATTTGGGGGCCTGAAATTTAGAAAAAAAAGTATTACATAAAGTTATTGAAATCAAGTTTAATTCATCATGAAATTCAAGGATCTTCTACTCATAGTTTTCAGGCATCTTTTGGACAAGTCTTGTGAATAGATGCATGCTTAGTCCTTTCCATTTCATGAACCTGAAGCACTAATTGTGTCCTCCTCTGATATCAGTCACTTCTTTTTCATTGGCAAGTCTTCTGGCCTCCTGCAGAACCATCTTTGTGGACACAGGAATTCCAATGACTCTTTATTCTTTAATCCATCTCTTCAATTTCCCTCTCTAAATAAGGGCATTTTGATGATTTGCCTCTCATGGCCTTTTGCCAGGGTGTTTTCAGTAGGGTTTCTTCTTCCTGGAGCCAGTCTTGGACTGTTTTCTCATTCACAGGAGGGTCAAACTTAGATTTGACAGCAAGATTTCCATTCACTTTGTAAAATGGATCACTTTTAACTTGAATTCAGCGCTGTATAAAAATCTTTTCTGAGTCATTTCTAGGCAGAACATGGCAAAATGTAAGCTAATAAACCAGCAACAAATGTGAAGCAATGAGTTCAAAGACAAAAAGCAGAAAATGAAAGTAAAAAATTCAGTTTTTAGAACCTAAATTTTTCAGAAAAGGGTGTGTCTTATACATGGGGAAATGCAGTATATTGCTAACATTTCTCTGAGATGAAAACCATGAAGTAGTAGTGCTCTATTCTTTAACAACACCAAACTAAAGTTTAGACAAAGCCTGTTCAGAGAAACTAGATGGTGAGTGACTAGGATTCAGGAGAGGGAACAAGACTTCTGCCAAGGCTTTGTCAAACCTAGACTAAGAATTTCTATTCTTTTTGAAAAATTAGCAGGCTAACAGTCTTGCTGAGGTCTACAGCTGAGGTTGAAGTAGTAAATGATGGAGACTAGCACTGCCACTGAAGATCAAGGGAAGATGCTAACTGGAGAGCAACACTTCATAGCAGTAGAACCATTTGTCTAGCCTAGATAATTGTGAAAACAATTGGAGAAAAAAAAGAAAAAATGAGCAAACAAGCATGTTGAGATCTTAATATTATAGATAGAAAAAGGATGCTATAGCTCTGCAGCTCATAAATTGTGAGTTGCTCTGCAAGCATTTCCTATATGAATATCATAATTGTTCTTTAAATTTGTGCCTATTATTACCTACATTTTTCTTTATTTTAATAGGAGAGTATCTTCTATGTAACGAGGACAATTTTTTTTAACTAGTAGTCCTGCTTATTCCATTTGTTAAAAAAAATTAATTGAGTCTACTAGTTGAATGATAAGGGAAAACAAATTGATGAGCGACACATGATTTACAGTCCCCTTAAAACCAAGGCATTAGCCCCCCCTATGGTCCTAAATTGCTAGTGCAATCTGAGGAGGGAAATGGACCCAGGAAGGGTTGTATATGTCACATGCTCAGAAAATCTTAAAGTACTTTATGAATGAGAATTATTTTATTTAGTTCTAAAACTACAAATCCTCTTGTCACCCACTTTAGCTCTGTACCATCTCTAGGAAGAATTGAAAATTAAGCTGGGAAATCAGAAGTAGCACTTATTGGGAAGATAAAAAAGGAGAACATAGCAGGGGCAATAGGGAAACAGTTGGGGCTGCCAACTGTTATATTAGGTTCAAATAAGAGATGGAACAAAGTATACTCTCAGTACTCTGTGCAATCATTTCTTCAGAGCTAGCTAAATACTTTAACTTCTACAGAAGCTCATCTCTTACACACACACACACACACACACACAAACACATACACACAAACACACACACACACACACACATATTCCTAAAATCATTCTTGAACTTTAATTTTCCACCTGAAACCACAATAGTCCACCAGACGAGTCAGTGCATGATAACTTTTTTACAATAATCTCACATAACTTGGCATAACCACTTAACATAAAGTGAACTTTGAATAATGGATGCAGCTTATCTATATACGCCAATTCTCCACCATCTAGATTTGTGTCACTTAGAAAAGAGGGCCAAAAAGCAACCATCTGCTTGTATAATTGAAAACTTTCTATCTGTAAACATCAGGCATCAACAGGCAATAACAATGACATTACAGGCACAGATTAGGAGCAGTTTCAATGCATGCCTTTTTTCCAATGATCATTTACAACAATCCATGATAATAACCCTATCACAGTTTCAATGACCATTACAAATAAGAACATATGCAAAATGTACTTGTCAGTCTTCATAAAGGACTTTTGTATTCATATGTGAGAGCCTACACTGCTTAGTAGCTGACCAACTGATCTGAAAGTCAAGAAGACCTTGACTCAAATACTGCTCTGACACAGACTATGTGTGACCTTGATCAAGTCCCTTAACCTTGCCTTAGTCCTGGTGAGTTACAGAGTACAGAGTTGTGCACAGTGTGTTTGTGTGTGTGTGTATGTGTGTGTGTGTGTGTGTGTGTGTGTGTGTGCGTGCACATAGGGAGAAGTTTTATTAAGGTTTTTAAGCTTAAAACTGCACTAATATTTCTGAGGTATCCTGGACTATGAAAATGCCTCCTATTAATATTTATTATCTTGAGGTACCTAATACTTAATAAGATTAAAATGACAACAACAATAAAAACTAAGATGAGGTTTTCAGTGAAAACAATTTCAAATTATTTGCTTGGTCAGGGTATGGTACCCCCCAATAGGCTAAACAAACCAAAGGGGCAGTAAAAACCTTCATAAAAATGATGACATTTTTTTTAAATATACAGTCCAAGTATAGGTTACCATTCTCTTTAAAAGAAATTTAATATATAGGTTGATGATGGCTCCATATTGCATGTTTGTTTTTTTCCACACCATTGAGAGGAAATGTTTAAGTCATATAATTTCCCTTCATAGGTAGGAGGCATAGATGATTATCACATACATTGTTTTGAAGCAATCATTGCCTTATTACCCTACACTGGAATGAATTTAGAGATCACACAGAAAGTATGCTATCAAGAAAATTGGGTGAGTATGATCGTCTATACTGTATTATGAAAATGGGGAAAAGATTGGTTTCCTGCATTATAATATAATTTGATGTGTCTAAGTACTTAAAAGGCTCTCCTTTTAACAACTTTGGTTCTAAAATTTAATTTTCTTAGGAAAGTGGGCATGCAATTTTATTCTACAGAAGCAAAGATTTTTTTAGCACTCAGGGTACAATGATCTCATTTTCACTAAGAAACATTTAAAAGGATTCTATTAATTGAATTTAGATACTTAATACATGAATATAAAGACATTTTCTTCCTCCAGCTTCTAACCTTAGTGTTTTCTATAACAACTTGGGTATTTTAAAATAAATGCAACTTGTCAGAGAAGGATATTGGTAAGTTGGAAAGCATCCAGAATAGAGCAACCAAGATGGTGAATGGTGTTGCATCCATGTGACATGAGGATTTTTTAAGGGAACTGAGGCTATTTAGTCTGGGAAAGTCTCAGGGTAATATGATGACTGTCTTCAAAGGACTGTCATATGAAAGGGAGTTAACCCTATTCCATTTAACCCTTGAGGGCAGTTCTAGTATCCTTATTACAGATTTTTAAAAATTTTATTTATTTAAATCAATGGGGTTAAGTGACTTGCCCAAGGTCACATAGTTAGGCAATTATTAAGTGTTTGAGGCTAGATTTGAACTCTATCCACTTTACCATTTAGCTGCCCCAAGGGCAGCACTAGTATCAAAAGAAGAAAGTGACAAAGAGACAAATTAAATATGTTGTCAAATAAAACTTTCTAACATTTATGGCTATGTAAAACAGGAAATGACTGCCTCCAGAGTTGATTCACGTTTCCCCCTTTTAACACATCTTTTTAAGAGAGGCTAGACGATCACTTATCAAATATGTTACATTTGGGTATGGGATGAACTAAATGACCACTGAGGCCCGTTTTAACTCTTATTTCTGTGAAAGACTATGTTTTTCAGAACTACTTTTCCTCTACATTTATATGGAGAAAAAAACACAAAGGACAATAATGATGTTATTTTCTCAAATCACTTACTATGAACCTTTTTTGTCTTATACACTTATAAGAAAGATTTCAAATTCAATTTTTGTTTTCAGATATAACAATAATATTTACACAGTGCTTTACACATATTAGTTTGTTTTACCCTTACAATAACACTGGGAACAGGGTATTATCATCCATTAACATCAGCATCAAGAAAATGAACCAATGGGCCACTGTAATTGACTTAATAATTTGGACTTCTATTATGGAATGAGGCTTAGTCAGAAAAGAGGGGAATGTACTGTTCACCATAATTCCAATTTGTGGTTCCAAAAGGAACCACAAAATATAGAGTATATTTTAAATCTGCCAACAATCAACCACAATTCACAAGCATAAGATTTGGGCTCATCTTAAGACAGTAGAAAATATATCATCAGGTACCAAAGAGCAATCAATACCTGGAAGCACCACCTCAAACCTAAGTCAAGGTGTAGGTATGAAAGAACATCCCTCTGTATTTGGTAGACCCGAGGTCTTTTTGTAATTATCTGGCTAATACTGCCTGACCTTGACTCTTTCAGAACCATCTTGGGTTTCCCATGATATAATGTATAAAGTTAAATAAAGGAATTCATTCATATAGATCCTGTAATGGGGATGTAGTATCTATACAGACTCTACTATCTTGTTCTTTATATAGATGAGATTGGGGAAAAGGGCTGCAGGAGATTTGTGAAGTGCCTTGGTGATACAGTGATTGGTCATACCAAGTAATTAAATCATGGCTTCTAGTTGGCTAAACCTGTGATAGAGAGACATCTTTTTTCAAATGTCTGTATAGCATGAACTGAAAATTACTACTTCAGCCATTTCCTTTATACTTCTTTTTGTCTCACTAAATTTTGGGAAAAAATTCAATGATTCTATCACTCAAGATATATGTTGTAGGGAGATAAACCTTTACCCAGGAGAGAAAGTCACAAGAATTTAGGAGTCAGAACCTGAGTAGAATGTTTTAGCATCAGAAGCAAACAAGGAGCAACCATCAGAAGTGACCTCTAGTATACCTGCTCATGAAAGCTGAAATGGGGATTCAGCTAGCAAAAGTAACATCTTTTGACATGAAATTGTTGGAATCAAATAACCAAGCTATTCACCCAGATACTCAGGTCATAGAAAAGAAAGTATGCCTTGGAGGTATTCAGGTAAAATATTTGCTCTTGTTATAGCTTTGAAAAATATCATATTGTTTTGTTAAAACTAAGTGATATATTGGCCAAATGGAACTGGGAAGGCTCATTAGAAATTCCCTCATAAATAGAAAGAATATAGCCAGTGATTTGTTTGATCGATTAGTTTTGGTTATGGATAAGAAATAGCCTTGTGATGGAGGATATAGTGGCATTGTTATCATGTCTATATTTTGTCCCAAGTATGAAGCTATAACACCCATATGCACTCCAATAACCCCATAGTGTGTTATAGTAGATAGCCAAAAAAAACCAAACAAACAAAAAAAAAAAACTTTCCACTGAACACATAGAATAGTTTACATGATATTTTGGGTATGGGTGTTAAATAATGTTTGGAGGCACAGTTCCTATATGTTAAAGAAAGAAGAGAAACCTCATGAATGCCTACTAAAGACATTGCAAGCTTGCATTTGAAGTCTAAATGGGCTTTCATCTTCTTTAAATGTAAAGTGAATTCTGAACAGCAGGATTTCTTTTCAATGGGAAGACATTAGTTAGTATTCATGGGCTAAAAATTTATCTGAAATGTTGCAATTAGCACATTTCCTCAGCAAAGGCTGCAGGCAGATAGCTTAGAACAGCCCCAGTGATTTCAAGGTAAATAATAAACAGAGCTAAGAAACATTAAAAAAAAAGAATCTGCAAGATCCTCATGTTACAACATACAATTCAGAGGTTCTTTCCAAGGAGCCTGAAGCTTTTGCATCAGCATGGGATTTCACTGGCTACAATGATGAATACCAAAATAGTATGGAATTCATCTGAAAAATAAGACCCCAGTGCAAAAGCTTTGGATGACTATGAATAATTCTGCTAATCTTTTTTAAATGGAAAATCCCATCATAAATCAAAGCAGGAAATATAGTATATCATTACTACATCTCAGATAAATTATGTCATAAATTAGGACAGATTATATTCCTATATTTATAAAATACTCTGGACATTATTACTAATGTAAACAGTATTAAATTTTACATCATAAGCAGCAATGATGGAATAAGAAGGGTTCATTATTTCTGAGGTAGGTAGTGGGTTGAATTGACATCAGACATTTAATATCCTTCAATCACAAAATATAATGAATATATTAAAATCTTTTACTTCATCTATCAGAAATCAACATTTTCTTTCTCAAAAGTAAGAAAAGTTACAATAAATTCAAGTTAACAATGTAGGGTGGGGAATACACAATGGGATTTATTATATTAAATTTGCATTATATACAATTTTTGAATCCCAAAAGTTTTCATAAATGTTTCCAATTCATTTGGCTTAGAAAACAAAACAAACAAATATCAACAACTTTCCCGAAATTGTGAAAATTCTACCCTTCCATAAAACTTTTCTTAACAATAGAGAAATAACAGCTAGTTTTCCTTAAAACTTTGAGTTCCATTATTGTTCTATTAGAAACCAAGGGGGATGCAATTTCAGAGAAACCTGGAAAGACTTTCATGAACTGATGCCAAGGGATATGACTAGAACCAGAAGAACATTGTACACTGTAATAGGAACACAAGGGTGATGATCAACTTTAATGGACTTTCTCATTCCTACAATGCAATAAACAGGGATAATTTTAGAGTGCCTGCAAAGGAGAATCCCATTTGTATCCAGAGAAAGGACTGTGGAGTTTAAACAAACACCAAAGCCTATCACCTTCAATTATTTTAAAAAACATGTCTTATGTACTACATAATTTTGCTATCTCAAATATTTTATGTTTTCCTCAAGGATATGATTTCTTTCTCAACACATTCAATTTCAATCAATGTATAGAATGGAAATAATGTAAAGATTATAGAGTGCCATCTTTGGGGGGATGGGGGAAGGGAAGGGAGAGTGGGGGGAAATTGTAAAATTCAAAACCTTATAAAAAAACGAAAGGTAGAAACTACTATTGTATATAATTGGAAAATAAATAAGATATGTTTTTTAAAAAAAGGAAAAAGGACAGACATCAACTGAAAACAACAACTTTGAGTTCCATTCAAGTAGGTTACAAAATTTTCCAGGATACTAAATTTAGTGAACTTCTAACTCTTATTGGACAACAGTTCTCTGACATACCTAACTTTACTAGAAATATATAGCAAGTAACACCACTCATAGTCCAGTACACGAAAATATCTAATTCTCCTTTGAATTGGCTCTATTGCAAAAGAGAGATGCAAGACAAAATTGGAAACTGAATATGAAAAAAAGATTCTAATACTAACATTGTCCAACTTAGATGGCTATTTTGTATTCTAATGAAATAAGTTTTTTAAGTGTGTAATAATTCCTATTATTATTATTATTATTATTATTATTATTATTATTATTGAAAATAGAATGATTTGTTTTAATTTTTCATTTCTACATCTAAGAGTTATGAGTTTAAGACAATATGGCTATAACATTGATACTCATTTTGCAAAACTTCTAATCATAACTAAGCTACTTGCAGTAAAAATGGAAAAATCAGAGAATTTAAATGATTTGCCCTGGATCCTATGGCCAGTAGGTGTCTGACACAGAGTTTACTAATGACAGATCTCATGTTCTATTCACTATCATTTGTGTGAATACTGGCTTTAAATATTAACATGTGTGCTTATGTGTGTACATTTAAAGTAATAGTCTAATGGTAATTATGCATATATGTGTGTATATATATATATATACACAATATTAGTTTTAATTTTAATATTAAAAAACTGCAGTAAATAGGCACCAAAGTATTGAAGGTTAAGCAATAAATTGTCAATTGCAATATTTTTATTAATTTTTCACTATCTATAATCAACTCAATCAATTCTGACCAGTATGGTTCCTTTGGCTTCCATTCATAAAAGGGCTTTTCTCTCTTAGCTTATTCTACAACTTATTATTCTTTCTCTTCTGGGCAAACCCCAGAAAACTGTCATTCTCTTTCTCTCTGTGTCTCTCTGTTTCTGTCTCTGTTTCTCTGTCTCTGTCTCTGTCTCTGTCTCTGTCTCTGTCTCGCTCTCTCTCTCTCTCTCAATTGTAATTAAGGAAATTATTTCCTTGTTCTTAGAGGTCATCCAATGAAGCAGACATAGTTAAATAATGTTGGCTATCTGTCTGGAAGAGCTCAATGTCTCATTTCAGTTACTTCAGAAATAACAAATTGTTTCCACAAGGGATCCTTCTTTGCCAAATTCTGCTACGGCTAATCTTCACCAATTGTTTTCTGGATTACTTCAGTAAGAATCAGTCTTCTAAAAGGAATTAAAAAGCAGAACATGAAAAACTAGGTGTATCCCTCATTTAACATTTTTTAAGCATTTTAATTACAAGATTTGCTGTTTCTATTCCAAGTTCAGTCTAAATATCTCTTAATCCTTTAAATCCTAAGGTATTATAGAATATTTTAGGGGAATGTTCTATCAATCTTTGTTCAAAATTCTCACTGATATTTACAGAAACTCTGAATTCTTTGCATGTTTTTGAGCACCTAAAGAAAAATCATTTTCTTGTCTAAAAAGGAAGGGAGGGGACAGGGCACATATATTAACTGAAGTTTGGGCTACTGTTGAAATTTTTTTTTGTGGAGATTTAAAAATTTCCTAATATCTGCCTCAGAAACAGGATCACAGTTTCATGGTAGAAGAAACTTTTTTGATCATATTGTCAATCTCCCTCAAAATTGATAGAATGGAGAAATTCAGATCTAGAGTGTTTTAATGATCCATTCAAGGTTATGGAGTTAAAAAATAGATCCTCAACATGTTGTGTTCTTTTTTGCTATGTTCACTGTCTCTTAAGGAGATTAACCTAATGCTGAAAGATGGTTACCTTGATCATTGGCAATAATTTTACCCATTTCTCATGATGCTATTTTGTCTAAAAGACTAAAAACAAGAATGTCCATATGAAATATGACTATGGACCAAAAATGTAACATTAGGAATATCTTCAGAGTATAATTGCTCAAATTAAATGATCAAATCTCTTATTCTAGTATGTATGATTCACTAATAGATCTGTCTCCAACCTTTTGATCAGGATTCATTTCCAACACTAGAAGAATTCTTTCTCACAGCCATTCGAGCCTCCTCACTGAATCCAAAAAATTCCTTCCATGGAAGACAAACAACTCAACTGAGGAGTGATTGAGCTTATAAAGGGGTAAAAGATGAGGTAATTAGGTATCATAGTTGAAAGAATGGTGAATTTGAAGTCAGAGACCTGAGTTTGAATACTGGGTCTGATGCTACTTGTATGACCTTGAACAAGCAGTTTAACATTTCTAGGCCTTATTTTCCACATCTATTGAAAAAAAAGAGAGAATTGGTTTTTTTTTACTTTATTTCCACAAAATATTTTAAAATAAAATCTAAAATAGTCTTTAGAATGTCTTAGCAGGATAGGACTCATTTATGAAATTTCAGTTTTGCTTTGGTTAGTTATTTTGAAGTAAGTTTACTGCAATATTCATTCAGTTCACTAATCTCTCTATATAGATTTTTAAATACATATTTTAGAGGTATATTTTCCCCTTTGATAGTTTTAGCTGTATTCCATAATTTATAATATTGCTTTCTTTTTATCAATATATTAAGATAAGTGTTTGCATTTTGCTGAATTTATTGATTAAGATATTCATTTTGGGGGCGGCTAGGTGGTGTAGTGATAATTACCTAGCCGTGTGGCCTTGGGCAAGCCACTTAACCACATTGCCTTGAAAAAAAAATCTAAGAAAAAATGATATTCATTTTGTCAAAATTTCTTTACTCAGTCTTCATTTCAGTCTGTATCTTTCCTTATGTTCCTGCATTTAATGACTATTTTTATTGAGTTAGCATCTGTGAGAGATATTCAATATTACTAAAATTATTCATTTATTTATGTTCTAGTACTATGATAATTTTTATAAATATCATGTGATGCTGATTTTATAGATATATAATTATGCATGTATTGTATTTCAATAAAACAATAATCACCATTCAAAATTACTATAAAGTGAAAAAAAGTATCTGGAAGTTATCCTGCTTTACCAAGGTACTTGAAGAATTTAGATGCAAATATAAAGCTCCTTTACAGAAATAAAGACTTAAATGATTAGAGAGATAATCATTGTTCATATCTTGGCAAGTATTCATGAAAAAAGTAATAATATTTAAATTTACTTACCAATTTAATTCCATGGAAATCAAATTAAGAAGATTTGATTTATAAAACTAAAAAAGAGAAATATCATACAGATAAGCACAGTTAAAAATTTCCAAAGAATTGGTGGGAGAGATCAGAATAAAATACATCTAACATTACCAGATATCAAAGCGTACTGTAAAGCAAACAGAGACCATTAACACTATTTGATAATTCAGAAAATGTAAAGACACATCACGCCCAGGAAAAAATGTAATCAAATAAAGGTTAAGGCAGTATATGAAAGAATTCATTTAAAAGACTGAATCTGACACAGAAGAAATTTTAATAACAAAAATGTTTGATATAAGTATTGTTATGGTTAGCAAAAGTCAAAGCAAAGAAAGAGTAAAGACAGCTGGAAACCATGATCCCCTGAGAGGGATTAGCAGGAGCAGCTGCATTAATGATATGTTACCAGGAAAAGATGAGCAATAAAGAAAGGTACAGAAGCATGAGAGGTTATCTCTGGGGTCACAATCCTCAAGAGAGAACTAATGTCACTCACAGACAATGAACTCAAACGAGGAGTGAGTGAGCTTATAAATGGGCAAAAAGATGAAGTAATTAGGTATATGTTTATGGGAGCAAAATAACTCAGAGAAAAGGCAATAAGGGCTATGCAGATGAAGGGTGGTAGTAGGTTAAAGACTAAATCCTTTTATTCTAAGACAGGGATCCATTGTTTTGTTGATAGGTGCTTGTTTAATGCCTGGGATAGGGATTTACCTGGAATCTTTGTACCAGAGAGAGTTCACTGAACTCATCTCATAGTGTGGATATTGGGATGGGGAGGGGAGATCAGCATTAACATAAGATACATAGACAGTGCAGAAGGAATAGATGAATTATAGAACATATTTCTCTTAATATTTCCTCTACTTCATATTAGCAACAGTAAAGTTAGTAAAAGAATCTACCTGAAATTCTGGGGCAGAGCCAAGATGGTGGCATAAAGCTAATCTGTTCCTGGAGGCTTTTCCTACCAAAGATAAATTAAGCCTCTACTCTAACATTCACACTACAGATCCCCCAAGAAAAAAGAGAAGATTCAAAGAAGTTTTCAGCTATAGACTTCATGGAGAATCTTCACTGAAGGTCAGTCTCTTTGGGGGAAGAGGGGAAGTAAAGTCCAGAAGGAAGGAGAATGGGGAAAGATAGCAGGAGGCTTTTAGCCACGTGCAATCCAGGTCCCCACAGCTTAATAACAGGAAAGTTTCTGGCAGCTAGATGACAAGCCAGTAGGGAGAACTCCAGCCACAAACAAATTTTGAACCCTGAGAGCACCAGTAAAAGACAGGATTGGATTGGGAACAATCCTCTATTAAGTCAGAACCTGGACATTAAGGAGGAAACAAACCTCTGCAAAGGCAAGGCCTGGACTGCATAGGCAACACCTTGGCCAACAACGAGCCAGGGATCAGACCCCAGCCCCAGAAAATAAAAGATTGAACCTATACTCCATATACACCAGGAGCAGAACTACAACAACAAAAATGAACAGAAAAAGTAAGAGTGCTCACTATAGAAAAATACTTCACAAATAAAGATGACAGCAATGCCATGACTAAAAAAAGAAAGCAGTGAAGAATTACTCACAGGAAAAGTATTTAAAAAGTCTCTCTAAATTGGACTCAAACACAAAAGCTCATTGAAAAGCTTAAAAAATAATTTAAAATCAAAGAATAGAGGAAGAAGAAAAATAGGAAAAAGAAATGAAAGTAATGCAAGAAAATTGTGATATGTTGACCAAAGAAAATAACTCCATTAAAACAAAAAAATAACCAACTAAAAAAGCAAGCACAGAAGATAATTGAAGAAAATAAAATCCAAAACTTAGTATTGAACAGTTAAAAATTAATGAATCTATAAAACTACAAGATTCCATGAAATATGATAAAAGCCTGAAAAACTTGAAACAAATGTAAAGTACATTCTAGGGAAAACAAAGGACCTGGAAGATAGATCCAGTAAAAACGATCTACAAATCATTGGACTACTAGAAAGCCTGGACCAACAGAAGAACCCGGAAAATATCATGCAGTAAATTATAAGGGAAACCTGCTCCAGGACAAGATAACAATATAACAATTGAAAGAATCCACAGAACCCATTCAGAAAGAAACCCCAGAATAAAGGGCTATAATAGCCAAATTCCAGAATCCTTAAATAAAAATGAGAATATTGCAAACAGAAAAAAGAAAATAATTCAAATACAAAGGGAACACAGACTAACACAGGACCTATCAGCCTCAAGATTGAAGGGTTGAAAGAACTGAATAACATATTTTGGAGTGCTAAGAACCTGGCATTACAATCCAGAATGTACTACCCTGTAAAATTCAGCACATACTCTCAGGAAAAAAGATGGATGTTCAATGAAATACAAGATTTCCAGAACTTTCTGACACAAATACCAGAACTGAACAGAGAATTCAATCACCAAAGACATGACTGAAGAGTTACATAAAAAAAAGGTTAATAGAAAAGGGGACAGAAAAAATAAAATTGTTTTAAAAAAATGTTGGACCCTAAAAGGGAAGATATAACAATTCAAATTCTTCAGAACTCAATTTCTCTAAGGAAAATTAAGGGGTAGATTATAATTGAAGAGAATGAACCTAAAGAATAAGGGTATAATTGGATCTTGTCTCTCAATCACTATGTTTCAGACAAAGCTCTGTTAAAAAAAAGCAGGACTGTTAACTTCAACTTAAGTGTCTTATTATACTATGACTTACTTTAATCACACGGTTCTGAGAACGTTGTCTAAATGAAGGCATCATAAACTGTGAGAATCTGAGACAATGTCTCTGTTACTTACTTACAATCATTTGGAAAGTTCACAGTGAGACCTCCAGAGTACTGTGTGTGTGTGTGTGTGTGGGGGGGGCGAAAGGTATAAAGTATGAAAGAAAATAGGCTGGGGGGGGGGGGAATAGTTCAAGAAATGATGTAGCTTTGAATGATACCGTAGTCCATGAAGAAGATTGTGTGTACTTGAAAGATGCTTGAAAAAATGATTATAAATACAATTTGATGCAATTAGATTCAATGTTGCTAATTAAGCAATCAAGTAAATAATCTGTGATATCTTTTATAACAATAGGAGCTTATCAAGCAATCAAATCAAACCATGTTTGATGACATCTGATTAATAATATTAGAGCACCAAGGGAAAGGCACAAAGATTTATAATTTTAGAGGGAAAGACAGGAGACTGAATGCTGAGTAAATTCTATTCAATATATTTAGCTTAGTGAGGGAATAAGATACATTTCCACTTGGGTTTAAAACTCTAAATCTACAGGGAATAGTGGGACAGGGAATGGGAAAGATAAGAGAAGAAGGGACTGATGAAAGGGAAGGGAAGGTCTGAGTGAAAATAAACTGAAAGTTAAATTGCTAAAAGAAAAGTTAAAGAGGAAAAGCAGTAAGATTTTGGTGAGGGGGAATAATAGAAAAGTAAAGAGATGAATATAAATGGAGAAAGATAGCATGGAGGGAAATACAGATTTAGGCATTTTAACTGTAAATGTGAATTGGATAAACTGTACCAAAAAAACAGAGGTGGATAGCAGAATGGATTTAAAACTAGAATCCTACAATATGTTAACAAGAAACATATTTGAAGCAAAGAGAGATACACAGGGTAAAGTTAAAAGGTTGGAGAAAAATATATTATTCCTCAGTGGAAGTAAAAATCTCTCTGATAGTGATCCTATTCTTAGACAAAGTAAAAGCAAAACTCAATCTCATTAAAAGGGATAAAAAAAGAAAACTATATCTTCTTAAAAGTCACTATAGGTAATGGAGCTATATCATTACTAAACATGTATGAACCTAGTGGTATAGCATCCAGATTCCTAGAGTAAAAGCTGAGTCAATGACAAGGAGAAATAGTCAGCAAAACTTTAATAATGGGGACCTCAATTCCCCTCTCTCAGAACTAGATAAATCTAACAACAGAATAAACAAGAAAGAAGTTAAGAAGGTGAATGAAATCTTAGAAAACTTAGATAAGACAGAGCTTTGGAGAAAACCTGATGGGGATAAAAAAATATACATTTTTCTCAGCAGTACATGGAACTTTCACCAAAATTGACTATGTACTAGGGCACAAAAACCTTAAAATCAATTGCAGGAAGGCATAAATATTAAATATACACTTCTCAAACCATGATACAATAAAACTTACTTGTAATAAAGGGTCAGGGAAAGATAAAACCAAGAACTAATTGGAAATTAAATAACTTTGTCTTAAATAATGGGTGGATCAAACAGCAAATAATAGAAATACTCAATAATTATATCCAAGAAAATGAGAATAATGAAACATCATGCCAAAATTTATGGGATGCAGCAAAGTCAGTTTTGTTTGTTTGTTTTTTTGGGTTTTTTAGGTTTTGCCAAGGCAAATGGGGTTAAGTGGCTTGCCAAATGCCACACAGCTAGGTAATTATTAAGTGTCTGAGACCAGATTTGAACCCAAGTACTCCTGACTCCAGGGGAAGTGTTTCATCCACTGTGCCACCTAGCCATCCCCTGGCAAAGGCAGTTTTGAGGGGAAATGTTATATCTCTAAATGCCTAAATGAATAAAATAGAGAAAGAGGATATCAATGAATTGGGTATGCAACTAAAAAAAATTTAGAAAAAGAACAACAAACAGCCCTAGTTGAATACCAAACTAGAAATTCTGAAAATCAAGGGAGACATTAATAAAACAGAAAGCAAGAAAACCATTGGTCTCATTAATATACCTAAGAGTTGGTTTTATAAAAAAGCCAATAAAGAGACAAATGTCTAGTTAATCTGATTTAAAAAAAAAGAAAGAAGATAACCAAATTACCAGTACCAAAAATGAAAAGAGTGAACTAACCACCAACAAGGAGGAAATTAAAGAGATAATTGGGTGCTACTTCACTGAAATATATACCAAAAATTTGATAACGGGTAACATGGATGACTATTTACAAAAATACAAACTGCCCAGATGAACAGAAGAGGAAAGAAATTAATTATATAACCCTATTTCAGAAAAATAAATTGAAGAAACTATTAATAGACTCCCTAAGAAAAAGTCATCAGGTCCAAATGGATTTACAAGTGAATTCTACCAAACATTTAAGGAACAATTAATTCCTATTCCACATAAACTATTTTAAAAAATAGGAGAGGAAGGAGTTCTACAAAACTCCTTTTATGAAAACAACATGGTGCTCATAACTAAACCAGAAAGAACCAAAACGGAGCGAGAAACTTATAGACCAATGTCTCTAATGAATATTGATGCAAAAATCTTGAATAAAATTTTAGCAGTGAGACTACAGTAAGTTATTTGTAGGATAATACACCATGATCAGAATGGATTTCTACCAGGTAGGCAAGGATATTTCAACATTAGGAAAATACTCAACATAATTAAATATATCAATAGTAAAACCAACAGAAACCATATGATTATCTCAATAAATGCTGAAAAAGCCATTGATAAAATACAATATCCATTTCTATTAAAAACAGTAGAAAGTTTGGGGATAAATGTAGTTTTCCTTAAAATTATAAATATTATTTATCTAAAACCGTAATAAATATTATATTTAATGGGAATAAACTCAGAGCATTTCTAATAAATTCAGGAGTAAAACAAGGATGCCATTATCAAGATTCCTATTCAATATAGTATTGAAAATGCTGGGGGTGGCTAGGTGGCGAAAGTGGATAGAGCACTGGCCCTGGAGTCAGGAGCACCTGAGTTCAAATCTGGCCTGAGACAATAATTACCTAGCTGTGTGGGCTTGGGCAAGCCACTTAACCCCATTTGCCTTGCAAAAAAAAAAAAAAAAAAAAAACCTAAAAAGAAAAAAAAAAGAAAATGCTAGAGGTAGCAATAAGAAAAGAAAAGGAAATTGAAGGAATCAGAATTGGTAATGAGGAAGCAAAGCTTTCAGTCTTTGCAGATGATATGATGCATACCTAGAGAATCTGAGAAAATCATCTTAAAAAATCCCCCCTAAAACAATTAACAAATTCAGCAAAGTAGCAGGATATAAAATAAACCTATATAAATCTTATAAATAATTTCTATATATGAACAACAAAGCCCAAGAACAAAATATAAAAAAAAAGAAATTGCAGTTAAACTACCTGTAGACAGCAATAAATACTTGGAAATCGACCTCCCAAGACAAACCCAGAAACTGTATGAACACAATTTTAAAGCTCTCCTTACCCAAATAAAGTCAGATCTAAATAATTGGGCAAATATCAAATGCTCATGGTTGGGTTGAGCTAAAATAATAAAAATGACAATTCTATCCAAATTAAGTTACTTATTCAGTGCTATACAATCAAACTACCAAAAAACTACTTTACTGAGCCAGAAAAAAATAGTTACAAAATTCAAAAATAGCAAGGGATCTGATGGGAAAAAATGTAAATAAGGTAGCCTAGCTCTATCAGAACTCAAACTATACTATAAAGCAGCAGTCATCAAAACTTGCCTGGTACTGGTTAAGAAATAGATCAGTGGATTAGGATAGGTTCAAAAGAAACTGCAGCAAATGACCACAGCAATCTACTATTTAACAAACCCCCAAACATCAGTCTCTGGGAAAAGAACTCACTATTTGACAAAAATTTATTGGGAAGACTGGAAAATGAAATGGAAAAAACTAGGCATAGTTCCACATCTCATATCCTATACCCAAATAAGGTCAAAATGGGCAAGGATTTAGACATAAAGAGTGATACCATATATAAATTAGTAGACCAAAAAATATTCTATCTATCTGATCTATGGAAAAGCAGTAAATTTATGACCGAACTAGATTTCACTATAAACTGCAAAATGAATGATTTTGACTATTTTAATTAAAAAGTTTTTGAACCAATAAAACCAATGCAGCCAAAATTAGAAGAAAAATAGAAATCTGGGAAACAATCTTTGCAAGTAGAAGTTGTGATAAAGGTCTCATTTCTAAAATATATAGAGAATTGCCTCAAATTTTTAAGGTCACAAGTCATTCCCCAATTGATAAATGGTCAAAGGATATGATCACACAGTTTTCAAAATGAAGAAATTAAAGCTATATATGTGTGTGTATACGTGTGTGTGTGTGTGTGTGTGTGTGTGTGTGTGTATAAGTATGTATTCATCTCACACCTATTAGATTAGCCCAGATGAGAAAAAGGGAAGATGATAAATGTTGCAGAGGTTGTGGGAGGATTGTGACATTGATGCATTGCTGGAACAGATCCAATCTTTCTGGAAAGCAATGTGGAAGTATGCCCAAAGAACAATAAAACTGTTCATACCCTTTGACCCAGCAATTCCAATTCTAGGACAATATCCAGAAGAAGTTGTAAAAAAAAATGAGACTAGTCCTAAATATTCCAAAATATTCATACCAGCTCTTTTTGTAGTGGCAAAGAATTGGAAATTGAGGGGATGCCAATCAATTGGGGAATGGTTAAACAAGTTATGGTACACAAATAGTATGTAATATTATTGTTCTATAAGAAACAATAAATGGTAGGACTCTAGAGAAGCATGGAATGATCTACAGAATCTGACATTGTGCGAAGGGAGTAGAGCTGAGAGAACAATGTACGCATCAACAACATTATGTGATGAACAACCTTGGTGGACCCACCTACTCTCAACAGTCCAGAGAGCTCAGACAACTGTATTAGACTGGTTATGGAATATATTATCCCCAACCAGAGGAAGAAAAATAAAACAAAACAAATACAAAAGAAAAATCACCCCTTTCGAATCTGATGAATACTTTATAAAATGTATCTCTTATGCACCTCTTTACCTTAGTCCTAATCCCCCTTGACAAGAATTACTAATTTGTAAATATATTTAACAAAATATGTATGTAAAATGCCAACCTGACTGTTTCCTCTGCATATACAAATTGATGAAAATAAAGGAACAAATAAATAATAATAAAAATAAAGAAATTTACTAGGAAAATGAGATCTCTAAAAACCTTATTTTACACATATTCATGCATATATGCTTCTATGAATATGACATGCTTTCCAACAATCATTTCTGCTTAACGTTTTCATTCTTTGGCTCTTTGTGTTAAGTTCTTCCATATCTGAAAGAGGAAGATAAAAAGTGGCAAAATTATCATGATATTCAGTATATCATAGAAATTTTATGAATGATTTCTCTAAAAATTTAGATATCATATTATTTAATGTATTTTTAAAGCCAAGTAAAGTTTTTATTTATTAGATAGCACATGCTAAGCAACTTCTTAATTTTCATGCCTTAGACCCTATTTATAGTCTGAAAGAGTTGACTGGGGCACTTCAAAGAAAAGTGACCTATTCTGAGTGTGAGAAAGAATCAAGTATTTTGCTTTCACAAGGGTGAGAAAGGATTTTGCCAGAATCTCACAGATGTATGTAAGGATAATACATTACAAAAGCCAAGGTGGCTGGTTATTGTGGAAGCTAAAAAAGATGCCATTCTGTTCAAAGGAAGCTGAAGGATAGACAAAAGGAAAGGTAATTAGAAAGGAATTTGACTAATTTGTTAGCTAAATGAAGCCCCTCACCAGACTTCAGTTACCTTTGGGAGGGGGGGAGTGAAAGTTATGAACTAGCTCAAACTGGTGAGCCTGCTTAATGAGGGGAGGGTGTGTCCCAAGAATGTACCCACATGATGAGGACCTCTCAGGACTCAGTGGAGTAAAACAGGGTTCTTCTATATAATGCCTTTGTTTTGTCTGAGATCAGAATTGCTACATTTGTTTGTTTGTTTTTTTAATTTCAGCTGAAGCATAATATACTATTTTCCAATCTTTTGCCTTTACTCTATGGATATCTCTCTGCTTCAGATAAGTTTCTTATAAACATACTGTAGAATTCTGGTTTTTAATGCACTCTGCTATCCACTTCTGTTTTATGAGAGTCCTTCCCATTCACATTCACTTTTGTTTCCCTCCCTAATTTAATCTATTTACACTTTCTCTATCATTTCACTCTATCCCTTCTCACCAGTATTTTACTTTTGATCATCACCTCCTTTAATCTTCCCTCCCTTCTATCAGACCCTTCTTTTTCCTTTATTCTTTCCTCTCCTACTTCTGGCTGCCCTTTTATCAGTCACTCCTTCCTCTTTCTTTCCCTTTCCCCTCCTCCTTCCCTGTAGGTCAATTTCTTAACTTAATTGTGAGTATATGTTATTCCCTCTTTGAGTCAAATCTGTTAAGATTCAATCAGTGCTTACATCCTCCATTTTTACCCTTGCAGTAATCAGCCCTTTGTCACTCTTTATGTGATGTGATTTGCCCTCTTTTGCCTCCCCTATTTTCTCTCAGTTCAATCTTTTATTTTTAATATCTTTTTTTAATATCATCACATCCTTATCAACTTTACACCCAAACTCTCAATCAAGAATACTCTTTTTAGCTGCCCTAAAAGACATATAACTCTCAAGAATTACAAGTATTACCTTCCTGTGTAGGGATGTAAACAGTTTAGTCTTATTGAATAACATTACTTCATTTCCACTTTACCTTTTTTTGCATCTCTTGAGTCTTGTATCTGAAATTAAAATTTTTTGTTCAGTTTTGGTCTTTTCAACTAAAAGGTTTGAAAGTCCTCTTTTTTGAGTGTCCATTTTTTCTCCAGAAAAAAAAATATGCTTAATTTTGCAAGGTAGTTGATTCCTGTTGTAATTCAAACTCCTTTGCATTCATGAATATCATATTTTAGATCCTCCAATCCTGTAATGTTGAAGGTGCTAAGTCCTGGGCAACTCTGACTAGGACTTTTTGGTAGTTGAACTGTTTCTTTCTGGGTACTTACAGTATTTTCTCCTAGAGTTAATAATTTTGCAATTGGCTACAAAATTCCTTAAAAGTTTTTATTTTGGAATTTTTTTTCAGGAAGTAATCAGTGGGTTTTTTCAAGGACAATTTATCCTCTAGTTTTAATATATTTAACAATTTTTCTTGATAATTTTCTGAAGGATATTATCCAAGGTCTTTTTTTATGATCACAACTATTAGGTACGTCAATAACTTAAGTTATCCCTCTGATTTATTTTCTAGTTTTGTTTTTTTTTTTCCTGAGGTACTTACATTTTCTTCTTTTTCCAGTCATTTGATTGTTTTTTTTAGTTTTTTTTTTTTTGCAAGGCAAATGGGGTTAAATGGCTTGCCCAAGGCCACACAGCTAGGCCATTATTAAGTGTCTGAGGCCAGATTTGAACCTAGGTACTCCTGACTCCAGGGCTGGTGCTTTATCCACTGCACCACCTAGCCGCCCCTAGGTCATTTGATTTTGTTTGACAGATTCTTGGTGTCTTATAGAGTCACTTGATCAATTCTAATTTTTAAGGATTTATTTTCTTCAGTTCGTTTTTGATTTTATATTTGTCTAATTCTACTTTTTAAAGTATTTTTTAGTCAGTTTTTGTGCATCCTTTCATAAACTATTGATTTTTTTTACAATTCGCCTGTATAATTCTCATTTCTTCTATCTTCTTATTTGATTTTTTAAAAAATGAGCTCTTTCAAGAGAATATTTTGGAGCAACTCCTAATCCTCTTTGAGATGTCATTAGTAGGCATTTTGAACTTTTTTCCTCTTCTGAGATGCTATTTTCATCATCCTTTTGGATGGTTCAGGCTCTTTTTTGCATTTTTGTTCATTTTAAAAATTTAGCTCTGCTCCTGTTGCACAGGGGACATAGTCCTGAGATTGTTATGCTGGGGGCCTGAGGTCTGGTCACTGACTTTGCAAACTAGACCTTTAGGTGCTGATGACTTTTTCCATTTATTAGGGAAACTTGGTCCTAATATCTGTTGTACCAGCATTTGTGGGCTTGCAGTATTCCTTTTGTGCTGAGGCAGGGACCCTGACTGCTGATCTGATGTACCATTGACCTGCTAGCTGACCCCCAGGGGCTTTGATTACTAATCTCTGCTGTAGCTAAAAACCTTCCACTAGCTTCCCCACACCCTATCTGCACTGGGCTGTGCTCCTCTTCTACCTAAGTGAAATAGACCAATCCTGAAGTCCCTCCCAGATTTCTTGAGCTGAAAATTTGTTTTGCTCCATCTTTGTAGGGGTTCTGTCACTCTAGAATCGGTTTAGAGGTTTCATTTAAAGTTGTTTCAGTCAGAAAGTGGGAAATGCTCTGGGAACTTTATATTTTTCTTTACCATGGTGGCTATGCCCTGGAAATAGTGAAAGTATTTTTATCACAGAGAGATCATCTGCAAAATTGTAAAGAAGACAATATGGCCTAGTGGTAGGGGCATTTGATTTGGACTGAGAGATCCAGGTTCAAATCCAACTTTTTTTTTTTCCTTTTCACCTGAATGGTTTTGAGAATGAAATAGAAGATAGTAAGCATATGATACATTAAAAATTCTTGTGAAATAATGTTTAATTAAAAAATTCAAGAAGGTAAATTTTTGTTGTTGAAATTTGTTAATCAGGTTGATCATCAAATTGTATAGCTAACATTCAAAGTTTTCACTAATAATCCATTTTATAATTAATTTCATTAAACAGAAAGTAGTACACTGTTTCTCTAATGGAAATAAAAATTAATTATATCAATTCAATATATTTACATAAAAATACTTGAAGGATATAAGATTATTAGTGTTTTTTTTTAAATCTAACAAAAATGAAAATGTTGGTTTTAACATTTCTCATCAGATCAGATATTTAAATAGTAATAAATATGACCAATTAATGTTTATGAAATAGTGATTTTATAGCACAATATTTTCTTTATAATTCAAATTAGAAATACTTTTAAATTGTTCCAACAGAACACTAGGTACTCATGCCTTTTTTACTTGCTATCTTTATTAGCATTTTCAAATATACAACTCTCCTGATACCTTAACATATTTGGTGTAGAGCACAACAATATCTACTTGGAGGTATATCAATTTCTCATTTAAAAATTTTTAAAAAGTAAAATGCAATTTATAAACATTCTGATGATCTTAGTAATGGGGATGGGATAAGAAACAACAGATTAAGGAATGAAAACAGTTTTAAAAGGGTAAATATAGATAAACTTTTCATAATTGCTCTTTGGAGAGTGATTAAACCTTAGATTTGAATTATCAAGTTTTAAATATTAGATCTACTTTCTTTCTGGCTATGCAAAGCAGGACAAATCCTTACAACTTTCCTGGAGACACAACTGTTATAAAAAGGTATTCAATGAAACAGACTTTAAGTTTCCTTTGAATTTGACTTACTGTAATTATATTCTTTTATTCATAAAAATTAAAAAAGTTATGACCCCTACTTTAACCTTTATTAGATGATAAGAATATATCTAAAATTAATGATATAAATTGATTTTTAAAGTTTCTGGGATTAAAACTAGAAAGAACTTTCTCTATTGCATTTCTTTTCTTTTTTTTTAACAAAACAAAAGATTTAATGCCAAGATCATTATGCATTCTGAGAACACAGATATTAACAAGTTCATTTTTATTCCCATTGGCAATACCAAAACAAAACAAATCCAAGTAACTGTTTCCTGTTAGACTTTTTCCTTTGTTGGTACCAACAATATATCAGATTAATAAGTATATTTCCATACAAGTTCTTTTATATATTATCTCTTTGATTCCCACAAAATTCCCTTGAGGACGGGGATAGAGTTATCAATCATACTTTTAAAAGGGGCATCTTTCAGGACAGAGAAATTCTATGCTTGGTCCATGGCAGTACAACACTAATTTTAATCAATTTCAGTTCAATCATGGATCATACAATTTCCCCCTCTCCTCCATAAAATAGATGGAGCCAGCCTATCTTTGTTGAGTGACACTATTAAAACATTTGACAACCCAATTTAAATATAAACTCATTAATTTTTTAAATGAATATTCCAGGAACTTGAAGAAATTTCTTAACAACTAACATATTGGAGGCAGCTGGGTGGATAGAGCACTGACTCTGGAGTCAGGAGTAGCTGAGTTCAAATCCAGCCTCAGGCACTTAATAATTACCTAGCTCTGTGGCCTTGTGTAAGCCACTTAACCCCATTTGCCTTGCAAAAAAAACCCTAAAAAAAAAGAAAACAACTAACTAATCATTTGTAAAACTATGTAATGAGACCTATTTTGATTACCTGATCCTTTGCAATAATAGGCCATACTTTAGACAATTCAGTACATCCTTCATTTTAATTACAGAAAATCTCAAACTAAATTTGGGTGGCTTATGGATAAATAGTTCTTTTCCTATCCTGCCTCCTCCCATTTTTCAACAAGCTGTTTCATTTTCTGGTAGACATAACCTTAATCACACAGATAAAAGTTAGCTGGGTAAGATTAATTGTAGCATTAGGAAAAGAAGGATATCAAGGTTCAATAAATGCCATTTTAAATGAAATCTATTTGCACTTCTAAGTTTCTTTCAGATCATGAGCATCAGCACTGAAGATTAAATGATAGAGCTCAAACTACAACCACTTTAAGTTTACAGGGGTTAACTATGATAAAGTAAATTTGTCAGTTATAATTGACATTTAAATGGAGAAGTCACACTTTAAGAGCATCTATTACCAATGTTCTGTTAATAGTCTTTGAAGCAGGGTTTTATGGTCCATGTAGAAGATAAATTGGGGAGCAGAAGGAGTACAAGACATAGAACAACTTAATAAGGATAAATGCAATAAAATTTAGTTCACAAAGAACAAGTAAATATATACTACTAAGTAGCAAATACTCTGTTTAATGTTTGCAATACAAGAATAAAGACCAAAATTATCCCTCCTCACAGTGACCTTATATTCTAAGAAAGAAACTACAATCGTAGCTCTGTCCTCTTCTACCAATACTTGTATCCTCAAGTCCTTTGTAGATGAATAGACTTGAACTCTCCAGTTATGTTTTCCATCTGCAGCTATGCTTGGTTTGAGCTCCAAGACCCCCATTGGTTGCCGACCCCCATTTTCTAGAATTCTTTTGTGTATAGTCTTCTTCCACTAGATTGTAAAGCTCTGTGAGGGCAAGTACTGTCTCTATTTTCTTATTTGTATTCCAAGGTTTTAGCATTATGCCTGGCATATAATAGGCAAATAAGTATTTTTGAAATTGCATCAGTTCATAAATATGTATATTAACACATAAGAATCCATATATTTATGTATATGTACATAATGCTTTGCATAAATATATTATTTATACATGTGAACAAATTGAAAATAGATCATTCTTAGACTGTACATACCACCGTTGTGAGCATTACAAAAGGTTTATATAAAAGACTGATTTTGAGTTTCATCTTAAAAATAAAAGACTATGAAAAAGAGGTAAATAGAGAATATATTCCAGCATGGTAGTCATTTCAAAGACACAGGAAAATGGAATGTCGTAAGTGAGAAACAGAGAAGTAGCCAATTTGACCAGAAACAAACATTGTGTTTCAGTATATTCAGTATATATATATATATATATATATATATATATATATATATATATATGCATTGGTGAAGGGCTAAACAAGTTATTTAGAGAATGACTAAACAAATTTTGAGCATGAATACTATGGAATACTATTATTCTTTTAGAAACCATAAAGGCTCAGAATTTAAGGAAGCATGGAATGAATTATAGGATCTGATGCTGAATGAAGGAAGCAGAACCAAGAGAACAATGTACACATTACCAACAACATTGTGAGATGATCAACCCTGATAGATGCTGCTGTGCTCTCAACAGTTCAGAGAGCTAGGACAACTGTATTTGACTGGTTATGGACTATATTATCCCCAAGCAGAGGAAGAAAAACAAAACAAAACAAAACATAGAAGAAAAAAACAACCTTTCTGAATCTGATGAACATTATAAAAACTATCTTTATATATCTCTTTCCCTTAATCCTAATTCCTCATGCCAAAATTTATTAATTTGCAAACATGTTTAACAAAATATATCTGTAAAATGCTAACCTCACGGTTCCCTGCTGAGGGGAGAGGGGTGGGAAGAGAGAATAGAGGGAAATTTTGTAACTTGAAAATATGCATGTAAATATGGATGAAAATAAATAAATAAATTTAAAAATAAACATTATTTCACTGGGGGAAACACACACACACACACACACATATATATAACTACAGAATTATGTATATATATATATATATATATATATATATATATACAAATATGCATATAAATATATATATACACAGTATATGTATCTACTCAGCACTAGATCTAGATCCAGATATATACACAATGAAGTCCTACAATGAATCAACCTCCCTGTCACAAGCAATCTCCTCTTCACTTTTATTGTCACCATTCTATTTCAGACCCTTATTACCTCTCACTTGGACTACCCTAATGGCCTCCTAATTGGTATTCCCATTTTCCATCCATTGACAATGTCATTTGAAAAGTCTTCAGTGGGTCCTTATAGTCTCTAAGGTAAAATTTATCAAACAGACACTTAAAGTCCTTCATCATTACCTGTAGATTATCTTCATGAACTCTGGATGTATGGATGAGTTGCAATTCCTTGACATGGCATTCTCTGTCTTTAAGCCTTTGAAATGCTATCTTTCATTTGTTAATGTACATTTTTCTGACCTCTGTCTCTTACATTCCTTTACTATTTAGTTCAAGTGCCTTTACCTATGAGAAATCTTCTTTGTTTATTTATTAAAATGTTCATTCAAATGCACTTTTTGACATCATTGGTAAAATATTAGGGTCTGTTTTCCTAAGTATTTTCATCTTACATTCACATAATTCATAATGTGAGCTATAGTTTTAAACACAATGAACCCTTATTTATAGGTGATAGCAAAATGTTCTGTCACTATTTTAGATCTTTCAATTGAACATAAATTATGGAGATGATTACCCTATACATTTTTAATCTGCTCATTAGGTTTACAAAAGTTTTGTCATCTCTGTGATGATTGATGATCTCAAATTTACCAATATAGTTATTCTTTTTCATCAAAATTCATAATCAGAAATTGCTTTAAAACAGGTCTAATGGGAACCTAGTATTTTGCCAGATTTTCTGTATTGTTAATGCTTGTGAGAGCATTAGTTGGGACTTATGTGCAGAAGGGTGAAGTACTGTACAATGACACAAAATGATTAGCATGGTTGAATAAAGAGACTGTCTCTCTTTCCCTCTCTTTTCCCCCCTCCATCCTTTTCTTTGTTCTCATCACTTGTTTTTACTTATCTACTGGAACAAGGTATTTATTTTAAAATGTGTCTTTGTATTCTTGACTAATAGCTCAGTTCCTCTATTTCCACTAACACATGATTACATTTTCTACTCAGAAACTTTCAATGTGTCATTTCCTTCTGAAGCCTAATCTCCTCATTCTTGGCCTTTCACAATCCTTCTCTAGATTTCCAGATTTATCTCAAATGATATGCCTCCATGAAGGCAATCTCAGTTACTTGTCATTTTTTATAATAACACTTTTCTTAAATTTGACTTTTATACCCATCATAATCCTTTGTTTTAAACTTATTTCTCATATGTTAATCTACAAAATGTTATAAACCCTTTGAGGATAGAGAAAACACTATATTTTTAAATCACTAGAAAAGCTGTTGTTTATGAATTTCCCTGGATTTCATCTGGATAGTTATTGCTGCAGAAGGCGATCTCTTTGACACAATTATTTTTAAAATTATGCTATGTGAATGAAAATAATAAAATATTTTGAATGTCAAAAGTTATAAACAAACTAAGGAACAATGGAAAGACACCATAAGCATAAGCAAGCTGTAACATGATAAACTATAATAACTTGTTTTTGAGAAGTGTAAAACTTTTCTGGGGATATTTATGAAATGAAGGAGGTGCACTAGATACATAAAAAAAATTATGTAGTATATGTAGTACACTAATATCTCTGAAAAGAGAAGACCTCTAGCATTATCTTCTATCACTTGGCAGGTTATTTGGGGAGTAGGGGAAAGGGGTTTGAAGATGAATAGTAAAGAAAAAGGATTGATTAAAGGGCATATTTCCAAAGAAAGCAGCCAGACCAGTCAAGTGACAAATTATTGATATATCAAAGTAAAATAGATGGTATTAATCACAAGAAACTGCCAAATGGAACAAGATCTGAAGAAATGGAAAACCCCTATTCTTTGAGGTTCTCTACCAAGTTATTTAAACTATTACTCCATCTATTTTTATCTAGGTCTAGGGTCTTGGTTTTATTTTGAACTATTTGCTGTCTGTTCAGCAGAGTACAAGAAAGTACTATTTTGGCTTCTTATTTTCCAAACTTCTGTATCCATCCTGTCACAATCAGAGTTAATATTTTAAGTAATTTCTTACTTAAGCAGTAGCAGTAAAAGTTTATTCATTCTTTCCTTATCCCTTTTTGTTCTAGGAAGGAAATTTGACTTTGGAATAGGAAATCCTCCCCATCTATCTGACTACAACTGACCTACAAGACCTAGCAAAATGAATAAATGAATAAAGATAGATGAGGTCTTCATATCCAGTATATCCTACCACATTGATTCTTTCTCAATTAAAAAAGATACTTTGATCATCGTATTTTGTGAACTCCTACCTCCCTTAGCCAGGCTGGAAATTCAATTGAATTATAAATTCAATTTTTTAATAATTTAGATATTCTTGAAGGTAATCTAGTTTCTTCATGATGTGTGTGTCTATACAATTCTAAACGGCAATCTAGGTGTAGATATGAGATATATTAACATTAGAAATATCTCATTCAAATCAAATGTAGCTTCTGCTACAGTTACATTTGGTAGACTATTTTTTTTTAAATTTAATCTAACATTTTTGTCCCTGAAAAAATACTTAATATCCATTAAGACTGAGGAAACATTTTATATGAATATTCTCTATCCCTGATGTTTTGTGCCATACAGACTTGTTCTTTTACAAAGAATTATTTGTTTAAAAAGCATAATGCCAAATATTCATATATATATATATATATATATCTGTTTACATATATCTATTCCTATGTATCTATCAATATATCAATGTATGTATGTATGTGTGTATGTATGTATCTATCTAGCCATCCATCTTCCCATCTTTTAATGGACTTCCCTAAACTTCCTATTTTCTTCTTTAACCATCTTCCGATATTACATATATACTCCTCCATATATATAAGAATTCAATATTTATTCAGTCAGACAGGACTTAAGCCATATTCAAAAAATGTAATGTTAATGTTGGAAACTAGATTATGGCTATTATTTAAGTAGAGCTTTAAAGCTGGTGGGCAGGTTTAAATTTTAAGTCTACAAGGTGGCACAGTAAATAAAGTGCCAGGCCAGGAGTCAGAAAAACACTTCTCCCTGATTTCAAATAAAGCCTCAGACACTTACTACTTGTGTGATACTAGACAAGTTACTTAATCATATTTGCCTCAGTTTCATCATCTGTTAAATGAGCTGGAGAAAAAAATGGCAAATCACTCCAGTATCTTTGTCAAGAAAAACCCAAATGGGTCATGAAGATTAGACACAAATGGACAACAACATAAGGTTGGAAGTATAAAACACATTGTTTATATTAAATCTTGATCCTCACAACAATCACCTGGGTTAATTAATCTTATTATCCCTTCTACTGATAAAGAAAGTGAATTAAGAGACTTTAATGGATCTACTCAGGAGGAAGATTCAAACACTCATCCAAGACAATATATAGGGGCCTCATGGTGGAGTGAAGACAAGAAAAATGAAATTAAACAAAAACAAATATTGCATTCTATTATCTGGCCAAGTAGATAAAAAATTTAAATTATTTATTATTAATAAAATTAAAAAATTATCTACATTATATATTAAATCAGCTTTATCTTTGTAAGCTTGAGTTGGTATTAGGAAATGTAGAGTAAAAAAGAGGTGAAAATTTATCAGAAAAATCAGTGTTTTCTTTCTGTATCTGTATCTGTATCTGTATCTCTACATCATGTACATCCATCCCCATTCTCATTTTATTCATTCTTTCTTTTTTAAAATCCAAGTTGCCTGGAATAACAAAAAAAAGAGAATATATTGAAATACTATCACCTAAAAACAGTTTATTTTTTGCTTTTCTAGAGATTATAATCAAACAAGACATTCATATACCTACAGTTTAACTTTTTTTTTTTAGATTTTTGCAAGGCAAATGGGGTTAAGTGGCTTGCCCAAGGCCACACAGCTAGGTAATTATTAAGTCTCTGAGACCGGATTTGAACCCAGGTACTCCTGACTCCAGGGCCAGTGCTTTATCCATTACGCCACCTAGCCGCCCCTACAGTTTAACTTTTAAAAAATTTTTTTAGAATATAGGAATGTCATCATGTAAACATAGGAAGACACACCCAATATTTTCCTTCTGTCTCTCTCTGTAAAAGGATCTATCCAAATCTTACATGCACATATATTTATGGATATATACAAATACACACACATATACACATGTGTTTATATATCACAGTATCTACAGGAAATAAAATAGATATATTTATATAACATGTGTATATATGCATTATAGATATATACATTTCAATATATATTAGAATTCACTTTGTTCTACTTTATGATTAGTTTTCTAGGTTCATTTGTTATCTTCCAGTAAATGTAATCTCCACTGAGATCATTCTTTTTTTTTAAAAATATATCCCCAATGCCTGGAACTTTTGTCTTGAACATAGTATGTACCTAATAAATGTTTGTTGAATCGAACTGAATTTAAGACAAATATCTAATTTTTGTCTGTATATTTCTGGTTCTATCCTGGTTATAATCCCCATGATAATGAATAGTGCTCAGCTCAAAGAACCAGACTGGAATCATAGCTTCTACCTTCTGGATAAATCTTATCCACCTTTTTAGTCTTTCATCCAATTTTAAATAGTGATGATAACTCTACAACCTACTTCCTAGAATGATTGTGAGGAAAGCATTTTGTAACACTATAAAGTCCTGTAGGAAAGTAAACTATTATGATTATACATGATACAGGCTTACTGGATCTAATTGAAATTTCTGGCTCCAAAATGATACAATTATTTTGCCAAGACCAGTAATTCCCAACTCAAGTTTTATGACACTAATTATCTCTAGAGTACCTCAATTATCCCAAGGGGTGTCACAAAATTATCAAAACAAAATTAATTTTAATTCACTTTAATTAAAATGAATATCTTCAAGTCAGTACTTTGTAAGAGAATGATTTGAGCCACAAGGTGTCAAAACTTAGAGAGGCTAGAACCATAATACTTGATATAGCTTAACTCCGTCAGGTAAATATTTCAGTGAATCAGTGATGGTAAGAGAGTATTAGCACTAATCCTAAGACTTCAATAACTGACTCAATTATAATTTAATGAAAAAATAAACTCAGGGAAGTGTGAACTGTTGAAAATGCTAGGTGCATCTCCTTTCTTATTTCCTCACTTTCTTTAAAATTTTTCCCCTCTATAAAGAAGTGTAGCAATATGTGAATCTTTACCTCTCTATTTTGATAAAGAATGCAATTGGTAATAATGTTTTTGGGTTTTATGCATTTTATGTTATTAATAGATTTTAGAAATCATCATTATGAAGAACATTATAGCAAATATATTTTTATATATTTTATTTGTTTTCCAATTATATACAATAGTAGTTTCTACCAATTGGTTTTTAAAAATTCTTTTTATTTTTAATTTATTTTAGGCAGTGGGGTTAAAGTGACTTGTTCAAGGTCACACAGCTAGGCAATTATTAAGTGTCTGAGATCGAATTTGAACTCATATTCTCCTGACTCCAGGGCCAGTGCTCTACCCACCGCACCACCTAGCTTCCCCCATAACAATCATTTTTTGCAAGGCTTTGAATTTTATAATTTTACCCCTCCCCCCCAACAGAAGACTGTCTGCTAGTATTTATAGTTGTATCCATCATATGCATATATCAAAATTGAATGTGTTGAGGGAAAAATAAAACAGTCTTTAAGGAAGAAAGAAAATATTTAGAGACAGTAAAATAATGTAATACATAAGACAACGTTATTAAGAATTGAAGATAGTAATCTTTGGTCTTTGTTTAAACTCTACTGTTCTTTCTCTGGATACAGATGGAATTCTCCAACACAGATCCCCTAAAATTATCTGTGACTATTGCAATGATGGAATGAGCAAATCCATCAAGATTGATTATCACCCCATGTTGTTGTTAGGGTAAACATTGTTCTTCTGGTTCGGCTCATCTCACTCAGCATCTATTCATGCAAGTCTTTCCAAGATTCTCTGAAATCCCATCCTTCTGATTTCTAAAAGAATAATAATGTTCCATCAGATAATATACCATAATTTTTTCAGTCATTCCCCAATAGATGGACATCCCCCAATTTCTAATTCTTTGCCACTACAAACAGAACATAGCAATTTTTTTAATTATTGAAGAGAAAACCTTTTGTGTTTTGAAAGTGAAAAAATAATTTAGCTTAAGACCTTCTTTTAAAACCAAAGCACTTCAATTACTGAGATTACTCATAAATGAAGAATCAATATAGGATTACCTACAAAATTGGAAAAGGCCCACAAGCTTAAAATCTATAGATGATTTTGAAAAATTTCCTTTATTTTCTGAATCTGGCTTGCTAGATATACTTTTTAAAATCTTCTTATTACAAAAGTTTATCATTCATGAAATTCATTTTAAATGCAATCCCAAAAGAAGTTTTGAGAAGAAATATGAAACATTTGCTATTTAAAATGCTTTAGTTAGCACTTTTCCCCTCTAAATATCTATCTAGATTTATTTATCTATCTATCTATCTATATTCTATATATTTATCTTGTAGAGGAAAAAATGAAATTTCCTTTAATGACTGATAGGTCATAAAACACCCCTTTCCATTTAAAATATGTTTTGGCACATTTGTCACATAAATGAATGAATAAATGAATTAAGAAAGAAGGGGAAAAGAAAGATCATACAAGAGATACAGATACAAAAAGTAAGTGAAGCCCTGCTATCAAGGATCTTAAATTCTTTGGGGAAATTTTATGTATTTCTTTGGGCAGTAAGGTAAGAAAATGGTGAGTAGGGAGATAGAAGAGCAGAGTTATACAAGTCATTCAAGGATAATGGTAAAGATGACTTGATTATGATTTATGGTTCCAAAGTAAGAAACTGAGGAGGGGTTGAGGTCCTCTTAAGATGGGGAGACTATTTTCCAGACAGTAAAGAAAGTAGCCAGATCATAGGAAATGAAGTAACGTATTCTTGGTTATTTTCTGAAATAATATTCCAAGATCGACAAGAATCAGTACCATTCAAATCGCAAAATGTTCTCTTCTGTTGGTTGAAAGCCATTATTTGGCAATGTGTAGATTAATGGTCAGAAAAAAAGGTAATAAACACCTCAGCAAGAACCTTTCCATTGAAAATTAATCCACACTATTTTTAGAGTGAGTTTGTTGAACAGTAAAGACATTCTTTCTTTTTTTAAAGTTTACAGTCTTTTAGCAGAAAACAAGGTTGTGTATTCTAATTTTAATCATTCAAAACTATCATTGATTTTTCCCTATTTTATTTTATCTGAGTATTATTAACATATTCATTTACTATTGAAGTCATTTTTACATTATGTCTTTAGTTATGCTTTGTTTGACATAAATGCATATGTATCTTCCTAAGTTTCTATGAATATTTCATAATCATTATTCCTGAAACTCAATAATGTTTCATTATAAACTCAAATTTACTTGCCTCAATTTCTTTGTGGTTGTTCAGTCATTTCAGTTATGTCTGACTATTTGTGACTTTTAGGGTTTTCCTGTTAGAGATATTGGAGTAATTTTTAATTTCTTTCTCCAGCTCATTTTATAAATGAGGAAAATAAGGCAAAGAGTGTTAAGTGACTTGCCCTGGTTCACACAACTAGTAAGTGTCTGAGGTGTCAGGGAGATGAGATTTTCTGACTTTAGGGCTGGCACTCTATCCTAAATGTTCAACAACTTACTTTTAGAAGTAAAATTTCTTTCCAAATTTTTGCTGTTATAAACTACTTTTGCGATGAAATTTGGCATATATGACTTTTTTTTTTCTGTCATTGAACTACTTGAACCATGGAATAGTATACTTATCCTATAGCCCTGGAATAGGATACTTAGATAAATTTTCTTAAGTCATAGTAATAGCTTTGATATTCCATGGCTCTAGCATTAATGAACTACGGTGCCCGTTTCCCCACAGGAGCTCCAAAATTGCCATTTTCTGCCTTTACCAAATTTTTGCATGCAAGTAATATTTAATTACTATTTCCATTTTAATTAGTGATTATGATTAATGATTGTAGTTGGTTGCAATTTGGCTTATAAGAATCCTTTAAGTTCTTTGACTGTGGGAACACAGGCTATTCTAACAGACCGCCACTTGGACAGTCTCAGGAGCTGGCAAGCTGCCCTGAGAGATAAGGTGTGCCAGAGTCCTTGGGAGCTGGACATTCCGCCCCACAGCCCAAGGGCACAAGACACAGCTGTGTTTTACCACCTCCCCCCTAATGTACCCCCTTATCCTGTAACACAAGATGCTGCATATACACACTGCTTGTGTATCCCCCCCAATTACATCATTTTCTTTGTTCTACCCCGGAAGACCTAACAGTATATGTGTAAAAGCTAAGCAGTAATAAAATTGAGCTGGAGACATAAGGCAGTGGTGGCTTGACTCCTTATTCTCAGCTCCCCTTCGGGAGGGAGGTCATCACTGTGGGCCCCAAGGTGAAGCAAGCTGCAACATTTGACCACTTGTGAATTGGAAAATGACTCAGTTTTAAAGATTTTTTTTTTTTTATTGAGTATTAGATTTATAGCAGAAATAAAGGATGACACATTCTGAACTGGAAGCTAACTTAGACATCATCTAGTCAACTTTTTCATTGAAAGATGAGGAATTAAAACTCAGTGTAGTTAAAGACTCTCCTAAAGTTCTCATGGACATTAAGGAGGAAAATTTTGAATCCAAGTACTCTTCTTGCTGTACCACACCATCTCCTTGTTTGATTGGAAATGCTTTATACATCTGAAATTTTTATTTTTGTCCCAGATAAAAATTCATTTCTATTTCTCCTTTTCCTCTCAAAATTATAATCTACATGCAATTTGCATATATGTGCATACCCACATATATGCATACACATCTTCTTATATTCACACATACACACAAACATATAAACTTTGCTTATTCATTTGGAATTTTTGCTATGTAAGTATGAAAGGTCATAACAACCTTCAAGCAGTTCAAAGACTTCAATTTTTTTTTGGCAAGGCAGTGGGGTTAAGTGACTTGTCGAAAGTCACACAGCTAGATAATTGTTAAATGTCTGAGGCTGGATTTGAACTTAGGTCCTCCTGACTCCAAGGCCAATGCTCTACCCACTTAGCCATCTACCCTGCCTCCAAAGACTTCAATTTGGAAGAGATATTGTGCTTCTGCTTGAACTTAGAGGACAAGATTAGAATTAAAAAGCAGTTGTTAAAATGTAATAAATTTAGATTTAATCTAAATAAAATCTTTCTGAAAATTTAAGATATGTAAAAAAGCAACAATGTTGCCTTGTAAGGTAGTAGAATCCCCTTCAAGGGCCCTTTGTTTAATTTGCTCTGAAGAGGATCCTTGTTCTGATATAAGTTTTATTAGAAATGTTCTCTCTGAGTTTTGAGATTCAATGATTCTGTGAAGTGTTTAAGCTATAAACTTAAGTATCTGTGAATCTAGATTACAAAGAGTGGAAGACTAGCCTGATTTTCATTATCTATTATAATCTTTAAATGTCCAGAGTCTTTATATGTTCAAGGAAGTTTTCATAATTAACACCAAAGCTTATTTGAAAAAAAATGGAGAAGTATGATACTTCTTATCTTTTTCCTAGAACAAAACTCCATATGGATGCCATACTTATTTTCTGTAACCTATTTCAAGGTGATATTTTTTTTTTCCTTTATGAAGCAGAGAAGACAGTTATGTGAATCAAATGGAATAAAGGGATTCTTAATTTAGGAAGAGGAAAGTATTGATAGTTTATGCCCATTAAACCATTTAATTAATTAATTCTTATTCCTTTCACTCTCCCCAGAGATATTTAAATGCGCTATTTACTACTGAACTGCAAAACCGATTTATGTTAAAGGATTTGCCCAATATTACATTGCATGTCCCTACTGTATATCAATACTTACTTATTAACCTTCTAATTTAAACTAATCTCTCTTGCTTTTGCCAAGCTGATTGTAGCTTATAACCCACATTCTTATTTCATGATCAGATTGCCACTTTTTCTAACTTTTCCTGGAAGTCATTTTAAAATATATCTTATGCTGTCATTGTTAATAAAATGCTTTCTCCTGTATCAGTTAGTTGATTTTCTTCCATGCTTCACAAACATATATTATTGGAAATATATAGAAAAGGAGAACCTCAATGTTAATGAGCATAATTCTGTGATTAAACTGATTCCCCCCCCCCATTCAATTTTGGGCCTAATTCATTGTCCAAAATGCTGCTTTACTGATGTTATAATTTAGTTGCTTGCTCATTCATTTGCCTGAGCAATAAATGTTCTTCATCTTCATTCATGTTCTGTCTAAATAACTGAACTATTCTCTTTTGAATGAGGCTGCATAATTGTTTTATAGACTGTTACATTCAGGTTAATGTTAAAGATGAATCAAAATTTCAGCCTTTTCTCTATTAATAAGGAAACACTTTTCTCTTTGAACTTTGAATAGGCATCCTCTATGAGAGTATTGACACACTTTGGGTGAACCTCATTCTTTTGTTTTGGTGTCTCAATGTAGTCTGATGCTTTGTTACAATAAGCTATGGGCGGGGCCAGAGAGAATAGGAGAGAGAGAGAGAAAATCCCTTGTAGTCAGGATTCTCTGAATATTTCAAATATCTCCTCTTCTATTTTATGACTTTTATGTGATTCTAGGAAACCACCTAAAACTCTTTATTATTTCAGCAACTCTCTGATTCTCTAAGTTACAGAGCTTTTCTTGATTTATAATGACTAAGGAAGTTTGCTTTAGCAATTCCTTACACTACATTAAAGCAAAGATTTAGGTAAACTCCCTCCCTCCAAAAACAAAAAACAAAAAAAACAACCCAACAAACTAGCCAGCCAACAAACAAAAACAAAGAACACAGCTAACTCTATAACCATATATATATACCATGGAGTCTTATGAATAGTGGATAAAATATTGAACTTATATACAGGAATTGGATTGAATCCACCGGATCATTTATTTACTATGTGGCTACGTATAAGAAACTTGTGATAAACACTTTATTCAGTTGGTACAAGTATCAAGTAAGTAAATACATAAAATAGGTATTGAAAGTTTAAATAAACTTATCATTGTTCTTTGTTACTATAATTAGCATATTTCTCATAAAATCAGAGAATTTGAGGGTAAAGGAAAATCTCAACTATCTAGTCTATTTAGTATATAAACAGAATCCTCATTATAACATAGATCATTTAATGTCTATTTAGTATATAAACAGAATCCTCATTATAACATCGATCATTTAATGTGATTTAATGTGTTAGACAACATGCTCTTCTCCAAGGATACAAAGACAACAAATGAAGGAAAAAACCCTGTAACTCTGAAAGACTTTATAGTAATATATCTGGTGACATTTGACTTCTTTCTGCAAACTTCTAGGGGGGGTGGAGAATTTACCCCCGAATGGCCGTTTATCTTTTGAACAGCTCCAATGTTCAAAATTTTCTTGTTATTACACCCAGATCTACTTCTTATCTTCTACCCATTATCCTGGTTCTACCTTCTGGTACCAGATAGAAAAGTCTGGTCCCACTCTCATGTTAGTACTTGAATACCTGAATAATTCTGATGTACTTTTCTTCATGCCAATCTTACTTCCTCCAGAATAAATACACACAGTTATCTCAACTAATTTGTTTAGCAAAGATATTAAAAATTAATATTGTCCCACTCAATTGAATACTTAATTTTTTTGTAACTGAAATGTAATAGCCATACTCGATTCTTTCCATAACTGTGATGTGGTCTTTCTCAAAATTCTACTTATATAAATAGAATTTTAGACATTATGTAGAGTCATTATTTTGTCAAGTTAGTTATTTTTACATGTAGAAAAGTTAAAGTCTAAAAAAAGAATAAGTAACTTGCCCAAAATCACACTTGGTATAATTTAGAAATGCCTAGTTATGGGCCAGTGCTCTTTTAATACAGTGTATAAACTATCTTGCAAAAATCCTCATTATGGGTGGGTAGGTGGCTCAGTGGATAGAGCACCGGCCCTGGAGTTAGGAGTACCTGAGTTCAAATCTAGCCACAGACACTTAGTAATTACCTAGCTGTGTGGCCTTGGGCAAGCCACTTAACCCCAATGCCTTGCAAAAGCTAAAAAAAAGTCCTTATTGCTCAAATATATGTTTTACTTTGGAAAGTATATATTTTTTATTTAAAAGAATTTTTAGTCATCAAAGGTGAAAATCTGTGAGGAGAAGCCAGAATAGAAAATAAAACATACTTTTAATATTTCATAAAAGTGATAAAGTCAAATTAATCATATTCTATCAAATAGCAAAGATTTCACAGAGGGATATGAATTCATGTGAATTAATAACTAATCACCCACATACTAATTTCCTACTATGATTAAAGTTAAGATGTCTTTCAGATCATTTTTTATTAACATATTGTAATATTAATTGGCCTATGTATAATTGAGCAAAGTAAGTTTCTTATGTCTGTTCTAGGAAAGATTCTTTTTTCATGGGAGATGTGTTAATTAATTTTCCTCTTAATGGACTTTTCTCAGAAGTTCAATCAGCTTAAAAAGATGCCTCATGCTGAAAATTCAGATTCATAGTTACTTTCAACAAAGAAACTCACTTGAATCTTAATATTCTTTCACAATTATCAGGTCCCAGACCCCAGCCCATCGACTATTTAGAAATAATTGTGTAGATGAATCTCTGTGTTCCAAAACATTAAATTCTTCCCTGTCTAGCGCTCATTCCCACTCATCTATAGTTGCTCTTTTTATCATTGAAATGAGAACAAAGTGATAGGCAGGGTAAAGACAATTGTGGTGATATCTACTTTTACTGTAGCAGTGACTGTATAATTTGATGACAGGAAAGGAAAGAAAACAATGCTATGAAACTGGCAAAGTGTGAATTAAGTAAAAATGATTTCTTCAGTGATTTTGGATCTGTACTGTTTGCTATATGGGATTATGTCACAGTAAGATATTAGTATATAAATATTTTGAAAATAATTGCAGTGAACTATTCTTTTCTGTTCTTTAGCATGAATATACTTGGGCAAATGACACTGATTAACAATATATGCAACTGATTTTGCAAGCTAAACTGCCAAGTATTCAAATGTACTACAGAGATTGTAACTGTGATAGGTTGGTCATGTTGTTTGAAAGCCAAACATATGCTTGCCAGAAATATTATTTTATGGAGAACACCCACAGAACAGGAGCTGATTAGGGTCTTAAAAAGTGATACAGGGACACTCTCAAGATCTCTCTCAAGAACTCTGAAATTAATTGTGCAACATGGGAGACACTGACCCAGGACTACCTAGCATGGGTGTGCCCTCATCAGAGAGGGTGCTGTGCTCTATAAGCAAGGAAGAATGGAAATGGCTCAAAAGAAATACATGATGTGGTCACATGGACCATTTGTGTCCAAGCTGTGATAAGAGTATTCTGAGCTCCTACTGGTGTGTTTGATACACTGTATCTTGTCTCTTATGTAGAGATTTCATTTTAATCCTCTTTGATAACAAATGATAAGAACCAACACACAAACATGTATGTGTGGTATTTATGTGTCCATGCATACACACATACATATAGGTATGTTTGTATGTATGCTTACTAATCTTGGTAGTGAAACTATAGGACTATATAGATAATTCAAACATGAGCTCCCCTAGAAATTTTCTCAAAAATAACAGAATAATATCACATTCTTCAGTTCTTTTAGTTGCCTTTATACTGTGTGCTACACAGTATAAGCAACAGATTTACTAATTCTACCTCAGTTAATAGTGCATTCTTGTGCTCCAAGGGCATTTCCATGAAGTTAATATTCAGAAGTCATGGTATCTAAAGTCAGATTTGATATACATTAATGGTATAAACTCTGCTTAGCTTCTCTAATAAGACATAAAATTCCATATGCTATACAAGTTGAATTAAGGATAGTGCTAATAATCTCTTAGTTCCTAAGGTAAATATGGAAACTAATCTTCATAAAGACTATATTATATAAAAACAATGTGATCAATTTTTGGAACTTATACTAGAAATCATATCAAATGGAATTCAAAATGGTCCACTTAGAAGGCTACTCCTCTGCTAATAATTTTTTTTAGAAATAACAATTCTTTTAAACATTCTTAGTAGTGAGAATTCTTTATTCTTTGATGTGGGATTTGATTTCTTAGAACAGATAAAATGCATCTAGTTCAATCCAACAACCATTTATTAATTGTTAGCAAACAATAGACCATGGTGTTATTTACTGAGAGGGATACAAAGATTCAATAAAAATCAGTCTGGTGATTAAGGTGGGGTTAATGTAATGTCATTTATAGCCCCTGAAGAAATGTGATTCCAATTTAATGAGAGAACATTTTACAAATGGAACTTTAAAACTGGTTCTGAAGGGAAATACATAAAACTCACAATGGAGAAGAGAAGAGGTAGTAGGGTAAAGAAAAAGGAAATTACCTGAGCTCTCCCAAATTCCTTTGCAAATAATTTAAATATAATGCCTCAAAATCAATTTTAAAGTGGCAGAACAAAAGAAAGAAAGAAAGAGGATGTATTGAATCAATTCTCTAATCCAAGACAAATTAGAAGGCGGTCAGGAAAATTCTGTATTGCTGGGGCAAGAGTAGAGAGTAAGCCATCACTGGTGATGATTAGCAAGTCAGCAGCAAGAGCTTGGGAGTGATTGAAATGGCAATAATCACTTACAGAGTTCTCAGCCTTCAGATGATAATGGAGTTGGATAACTGATCAAAAATTGATCTAAGTTACTACAGACCAGAAGAGTAGGTATCACCTTGTAAGAACTCAAAACTTTTGGAACCTTATAACTTGTTCTAAAAACAGCAGCAAAAAACAAAGAAAATAAAATCCTCTTAAGTTTCTTTACCTTGAGAGAAAAACTAGCTCTAATATAAAGTTAAAAGTTAAGGAATAGACTGAAAATATGAGTAAACAACAAAAAAAGCACTTAAAGTAACTATGGTGGCAAGGAAGGTCAAAACACAAACTCAGAAGAAGGCAACAAAATTAAAAAAGCTACTTCCATAGACTTATAAAAATATGAATTGGTCTCAAACCCAAAAAGTACCCTTGAATGAGTTCAATTTTTTTAATAAAGCAAGAGAAGTAGAGGAAAAATGGGGTAAAGAAATGAGAGTGATGTAAGTAAATCACGAAAAAAAAGAGCAAATAGCTTGCTAAAACAGGCAAAAATGATGAAGTAAATAACATCCTAAAAGAACAGAATAGATCAAATGGTAAAAGAGGAAAAAAAGAAAGAAAAGAGCTCCTTAAATAGTAGAATTTATCAAAAGAAGAATTAAAAAGATCATTGAAGAAAATAAGTCCTTAAAATTGCAATTAGGAAAGTGGGAGCAAATGTTTCCATGGAAAATCAAGAAGCAATTAAAGAAAATCAAAAGGAGAGACTAGAAGAAACTTTGAAATGTCTCACTGGAAAAACAACTCACCTGGAAAAGAGATTGAGAAAATATAATTTCATAGTTATGAGAATACTTAAAAATGATTAAAAAAAGAACTTAGACACCATATTTCAATAAATTATCCAGGAAATCTCCCCTGATATACTAGAACCAAAGAGAGGATGGTGGTCTGTATTTGTACCTTATTTTCATCAGAATTAGGTCAAAGAGGTGATAACATAGACCTCAGTTAGGTTAAAAAATGTATCTTCCTAAGGGAAGCTAGAGAGGAATTGTAAAAGTGAAGAGGAGGTGTAATAAAATGGAGGGTAAATAAGGGTAGACAGTAATCAAAAGGCAAAACAGTTTTGAGGATAAAGAGGGTGAAAGGACAAAAAGAAAAGGACAAATTGGGAAAATAAAATGGTAGGAAATATAAAATTAGTAATCATAATTGTTGAAAAATTAGAGCAAATTCCTCTAATAAAAACCCTTTCTACCTGGACAGTCAAGTAAAAGTTGTAAATATACATGCTCATGTTCATAATGCCCACCTATTAATCATTATGTTTATGAGGAATTAGGAACAAGAGAAAAGAAAGAAAATCATGAGATAGGAAGGAAAATCATGTGAGAATTTTTCTAATAGTCATCATAGTATCCATTCAGATTCTGTGGAATTTTTGGTTGCTTTATTCTCCTTCTGGATGTGAATGGCCATGTCCATAATAGGTCTCCCAGGGTCATCCTAGATGGTTGAACTGCTGAGAGGAGTTGAATTTATTATTATTGATCAATTCACCATGCTGTTGTTAATTTGTACAATGTTCTCTTGGTTCTTCTCCCTTAGCCCATCTTCAGTTCCTGTAATTCTTTCCAGACTTCTATAAAGTCTGATGATTCATTGTTTCTTATAAAATCATATAACATAGCTAGTTCAGTCATTCCCCAATTGATGGGCATCCCCTCAAGTTCCAATTCCTTACCACTATAAAAAGAGCTGCTATACATATTTTTGAACAGGTGGAATTTTTTTTAATTTTTTATAATTTCTCTTGAATATAGGCCTAGTATTATATTGTTGGGTCAGAGGGTGTGATCAATTTTACTGATCTTTGGGCATAGTTCAATATTGTTCTCCAGAATGGCCGGATTAGTTCACAACTCCACTAATAGTACAACTATGACCCAATCTTCCCATCACCTCTCCAGTATTGACCATTTTCTCTTTTTGTTATCTTAGCCAGTATGATAGGTCTGAGGTAGTACTTCAAAGTTGTTTTAATTTGCATTTCTCTAATCAATAATGACTTGGACCATTTTTTTCATATGATTATGTATAGATTTAATTTCTTCACTTGAAAGCTACCTGTTCATATCATTTGAACATTTATCAATTGGGGAATGATTTGTAAAGTTGTAAATTTGATTCAGTTCTCTACATATTTTAGAAATGAGACTATTATCAGAACCTCTAGCTGTGAAAATTATTTACCAACTCTCTGTTTTCCTTTTAATCTTGACTCTATTGCTTTTATTAGTGCAATTTTTTTAAATTAAATAATTAAAATCACCTATTTTGCAATTTTTAATTGAGAAATTTTAATTGAGAAATTCTTGATCAGTTAAATAATATATTGTATTGTTCTTTATGTCTAAACTCGGTATTCATCTGGACTTTATTTTAGTATAGGATATGAGATGTGGGTCTATGCCTAGTTTTAAACACACCATTTCCATTTTTCCCAGCGGTTCTTATCCCAGAAACTAATGTCTGGGTTTGTGAAATACTAGATTACTATAGTCATTTACTATGTTTCTTTTTTTACCTATTCTAATCGATTGGTCCATTACTCTTTCTTAACTAGTACCAGGCAGTTTGTCTCTTTATAGTATAGTATTAGATTTGGTACAGTTTGACAACATTCCTTTGCATTTTTTTCCATGACATTCCTTGATATTCTTGGCCTTTTATTCCTTGAGATGAATTTTGTTACTATTTTTCTAATTCTGTAAAAGAGTTTTTGGTAGTTTGATATAGCACTGAAAAAGTAATTTCATTTAGGTAGAATGTCATTGTAATTATATTATCTTGGCTTAATCGTGAGCCATGTTAGATATGGCTTTATTTTTTTGAAAAGTACTTTGGAATAGTATTCATACAGTTTCTCGGTTTGTCTTTGGAGATAGATTCCAAAATATTTTATATTGTCTATATATACTTTAAATAGAATTTCTCTTTCTATCTCTTGCATTGGGCTTTGTTTTCATATTTAGAAAGGCTGATAATTTGTGTGTGTTTATTTTATATCCCGCTACTATGTTGAAATTGTTAATTATTTTAAGAATATTCTTTAGATGATTTACTTGGGTTCTCTAAATAATCCATCATACCTTCTGCAAAGTGAAAGTTTTGCTTCCTCATTGACAATTATAATTCCTTCAGTTTCTTTTTTCTTTTCTTATTGCTAAAATTAACATTTCAAATACTATACTGAATAGTAGTGGTGATGATGGGCATCATTGTTTTACCCCTGATCTTCTTGGAAATGCTACTAGTTTATACCAATTACATATAATAGTTGTTGATGGTTTTAGATAGTTACTACTTATTATTTTATGGAAAACTACATTTCTTCTTATACTCTCTAGTGTTTTTAATAGGAATGGATATATTTTGTCAAAATATATCTTTTGAGATGTTCATATTATTTCTGTTCTTTTTGTTATTTGATTATGTTCATTTATGCTGAAAGTTTTCCAAATATTGATCTACCTACCTGATTAATTCTACTTGATAATGTTGTATTATCCTACTAATAATTTGCTGCAACCTCTTTGCTAAAATTTTATTTAAGATTTTTCCATTGATGCCCATAAATTGCAGAATGGCTAAAAAGGTTATGGTACATGAATACTATGGAATATTATTGTTCTATAAGGAACCATAAATAGTCAGACTCTAGAGAAGCATGGAATGACTTACAAGTTTGCTAAGCAAAGGGAGCAGAACCAAGAGAACAATGTACACATTAACAACCTCATTGGGAGATGACCAACCTTAATGGAAGTAGCTCCTCTCAGCAGTTCAGAGAGCTAGGCAGCCGTATTAGATCAGCTAGTGACAATGTTATCCTCATCTAGAGGAAGAAAAACAAAACAAAACAAAAAAGAAAAATCCCCTTTAAGAATCTGATGAACACCTTATAAAAATTATTTCTGATCTTTCTCTTACCTTTAATACTAATTCCTCATTCCATAAGCTGTGTTTGTCCAAAACCTGACTTTTTGCTGCTGAGGGGAGAGGGGTTGGGAAGGGGGATGGAAGAAAATTTTATAACTTAAAAATATACATGTGCATATGGATGAAAATAAATGAACGCAGTTTAAAAATATTTTTTCCATTTATTGGTCTACAATTTTGTTTGTTTTGACCCTTTCTGGCAAAGGAATTTCACAAAATCCTTTCTACTATTTTAAAAAAATAGTTTGAGTAAAATTAGAATTAATTGTTGCATAAATATATGGTAGAATTCACTTTGTAACTCAATCCAGACCTGGAATCTTTTTCTTTAGGAATTTTTGATGGTTTCTTTCAATTTCTTTTTTCTGAAATGGGATAATTTAAGTATTTTAATTCCTTTGCAGTTAATTTGAGTAGTTTATGTGTTTGTAAATATTTATCCATTTCACTCAGATTGTCAAATTTACTGAAATACATCTGGGCAAAATAGCTCCAAATTATCTTTTTAATTTCCTACTTATTGGTGGTGAGTTCACCCTTTTTATTTTGTAATACTGGTAATATATTATTCTTTCTTTTTCTTATTCAGATTAACTACAAATTATCTAGTTTTTTTCCATAAAATCTTACTACTAATTTTATTTATTAGATCAATGTTTTTCTTGCATTCAATTTTATTACTCTCTCCTTTGATTTTCAGAATTTCTAATTTGATATTCAATTGTGGATCTTTAATTTGATCTTTTTCTAATTTCTTAAAGTAAATCCATTGATTTTCTCTTTATTTTATTCATATAATCATTTATAGATACAAAATTTCCTCTAATAACTACTTTGAATTCTATTAGTTCTGATAACAATGTCTCATTGTTGACAATTTCTTGGATTGAATGTCTGATTATTTTTATGATTTATTGTTTGATTCACTAATTTTTTAAAATTAGGCAATTCATTTTCTAATTAATTTTTGTTTATGTTTCCATGACCTATTATTATATGTAATTTTTATGCATCAGGATCTGAAAAGCATGGATTTATTATTTCTGCCTTTCTGTTTTTGATTGTAAGACTTTTAAGCCCTAGTAAAATGTGCCATGTACTATTTTCTTTCCCCTTCTATTTTCTCCACACATCATAACTAAATTTTCTAAGATTTAATTTACCTTCTTAACTTCTTTCTTGCTTATTTTGTGGTTAATTTTATCTAATTCTGAGAGACGGAGGTTGAGTTTCCCCACTATTGTAGTTTTGCTGTCTATGTCTCCTTGTAATTTGTTCAACTTCTCCTCTAAGAATTTGGATAATATACTGTTTGGTGTTTAATAAAGTTTATATAACATATGATATTACATTTATAATATATTATTTGTTTATTTATTTGCGATATGTTCAATAATGCTATAACTTCATTGGCTATGGGACCTGTTAAGAAGATGTAGTTTCTTTCCTTATTTCTCTTTTTTTTAGGCTTTTGCAAGGCAAATAGTGTTAAGTAGCTTGCCCAAGGCCACACAGCTAGGTGTCTCAGGTAGGATTTGAACTCAGATACTCCTGACTCTAGGACCAGTGCTCTATCCACTGCAACACCTAGCTGCCCTGTTTCCTTATCTGTTTTAATGAGATCTGTTTTTGTTTTTGCTTTCTCTAATATCAAGATTGTTTTAAACTTTTGTTGGGGAATAATATATTTTTGTACCAGCCTTTTATCTTTGCCCTGTATGAATCTCTCTGCTTCAAATATTTTCTTGTAAGTGACATATTGTAGGTTTATAGTTTTTAATCCATTCTGCTATTTGCTTCAGCTTTATGAGATAGCTCAATCCATTCACATTTGTAATTAAGACTACTAATTCTATACTTCCCTCCATGTTCTATCCCTATTTATACTTTTCTCTTTCTTTTCCTCTTATTCCTCATCAATGTTTTCCCTTTCCCCTTGAGTTTTTCTTTTGAATTGAAACTTGAATTTAACTTTTACTTTTACCTTAACCTTCAATTTTATCAGTCCTTGATAGGATCAATTTTTAAACCCAATTTGAAATGTATGTTATTCCCTCTTTTAGACAAATCTATTGAGAGCTGGATTTATTCATTGTACATATACTCCTTTCTTTCCCTCTACTATAATGGTCTGTGTGCCTCTTCATCTGTTGTTATTTATCCACTAATGCCTATCCTTCTCCTTGTATAATCCTTCTTTTTAATGTTTTCATTTCTTTAACTGTGTCTTGTACTTGCAACCCAGTTGTCAAAATGTACTCCTTTTGTTTTGATAGATGTATCATTCTCAAAGCTTGATTGCTTGCTTGATTGATTAATTGATAAGTACTCTTGCCTCATAGTCACTAAGTATACTCCCCTCTTCTGTCCCATCAAAAATACAGTTCTCAAAAGTCATAAATCTCATTAAATTATAATTGATTTATACCACTCACTTTTCATATACCCTCCATGAGCACAAAATCTTCATACAATGTCAAACCGTTTTATGAACCATTTATACCTCCTGCCCACCCCAAGTACAATCCTTCCTATTGTAGCCAAAATTGGACATTTTCATGTAAAATACCTCCAAGTACACTCTCCCTTTAGTACCCCAACCATAGCTCTGTAAATCTAATGGAAGACCACTTCCTGATCTACTTATGTTCAAATAAAAACCTCATTTCTCAACTATATAGAGAATTAAGTATAATTTCCCCCAATTTATATATTGTCAAAGGAAATGAAGAAGCAATTTTCAGATTGTAAAATCAAAACTATAGTCATATGAAAAATATTCTCAATAACTTTTGATTAGAGAAAAGAAAATTAAAACAATGCTGAAATATCACCTTACCCTATCATATTGACTAATATAGCAAAATAAGGAAATGATAAATAGTGAAAAGGATTAGATAATGGGGATATTAAAATATTATTGATATTTCTTAAATTAATGCAATCATTCCAGTAAGTTTTTTGGAACTATGTCCAAAATGTTATAAATCTTTGTATACCCTTTGACCCAGCAATTTCATTGCTAGGTCTGATTTCAAAAGATATTAAAAAATACACATATATTTAAAACTAATTCTAGCATCTCTTTTTATGTTGACAAAGAATTGAAGATTGAGGGAATGTCCATTAATTGAGGAATGGTTGAACAAGTTCTGCTATATGAGTTTAATGGGATACTATAAGAAATGACAAGTAAGATGCTTAAAAAAATTCTGGGAAGACTGATATAAAGTGAGGCAAAGTGAAGTAAGCAGAACCAGGAGTAGCAATATTGGATGATCATCAACTATGAAAGACTGAGCTATTCAATGCAATACAATGACCCCGAAATTCTGAAGAATTAATCATGAAAAATTCTATTTGTTCCCAGAGAAAGAATGGGTGAAGTCTGAAAGCAGATAGAAGCTTATGTTTTGTCTTTTATTTATTTCTTGTTTTTATGTGTTTATGTTTTATTTGTGCTTTCATTCAAAACAAGGCTAATAAAAATATATTTTGCATGACTACACTCCTGCTTTTTTCAATAAAGGAAGAGAGAGAAATTTTAATAAATATTTGAAAAATATGAATGTTAAAAACTGTTTTGTCATTTAATTGGAGGAAAATACCTTAAAAAATCACAGTGCCTTGGAGCTAGATAGATCTTTGTCAGAAGAAAGAATAGGAAAAAATTAGGAGTTTTGTTCTAAAGCTTGTATGACTAAATACCTGTGTGATATAAGAAAACTCCTCTGACTTTTCTGGATCCCTTCAACAAAACTAGGGTTCAATTATATATATGTACATATACATACATACATATATATATATATATATATATATATATATATATATATATATATATATACCAGTTTCCTCAACTATAAAATTGAAAATCTAAGATTCCTTCCAATTTTAATAATTTATGAAATTAGGTAATTCAATACAATTCATGCCTAAAATTGATTTTTATTCATAACAAACCAGATAAGTGGTCATATAGACCTTTAAACTTTAGATATCTTACTCTACTCTTTATCTAATATTATTTCTGTGATTCTACATAGTTTTTTTTATCATAGTATCTGAAAGAAAGAGGGGAAAATGTTTGAAACTTCCCCTAGTTAATTGATTCTGTGTGAATTATTATTTTCTAATCCACTGCAAAAAAATAAAACTACTAAACAGGGGGTGGCTAGATGCGCAGTGTATAGAGAACCAGCCCTGGAGTCAGGAGTACATGAGTTCAAATTTGGCCTCAGACCCTTAATATTTACCTAGCTGTGTGACCTTGGGCAAGCCAATTAACCCCATTGCCTTGCAAAAATCTAAACAACAAAACAACCCCCCCCCCCCCACTAAACAGTCTAAACGTCTTTTAGGTGATATTAGGTTGACATTGTATTATCCCATGATTGGCATCTGGACACAAGTTTTTAATTTTAAGGTTTTCTTACTCTTTTTTGTTATCCTAAGAAAACTGGGTAAGCTGTCTGTACTTCTTACCTCCATAGACACTTTATAAGAAAAAAATTGAAGCATTAAATCACCAAAAAAGCATGAATCCCAAACATCAAACTCTGAGTTCCCCGAGGATAAGGATTGAATTTTAACTTTCTTTGTATTCTCAACACTTAGGCCATGAGTGTCTGGCATATCACAGATAAATTTATTGACTGAATTGATACTGGTATATTTGCTGCTATTATCACTATGCAGTATCAGATTGTGTGAGATAAAGTTTTGAGATTTCTTCAGTAAAATATTATAGATTGAATTTGATTAACTATGTTCCCCTTCTCTCTTGACAAAGCAAACTTCTGGGATATTGTTGAAGAGTCAACTGACTTCATCTTATCTGGTGATGTCTGGAGAATCATTGAATTCCTGGGACTAAAGAGACAATCTGGTTTCAGTTTGAATTTTATGTTCTTTTCCCTAGATTAGTTTGCTTTGTTTGAATTCTATGCCCCTTTCCCCTAGGGTAGTTTTCCTGTTTAGATTGTAAGACCACATTCCTCATTAACCAGGGTGGGTCAGTTGGGGGGGGGCGGAATACAGTTAGGATAAATGTGATTCCTTTTCTTTTGCCTCAATCTCTCTAATTGATTGTGGCTCTTTCTCCAGAAAAGAATAAAGCCTTCTCTATACCTTGAGAAATCTTTGAAATTTATTTAAGTGGCATTTTTCCCATACAAGATGATGGAAAGACCAGTGGAATTTGTGTTAGAAAACATAAGCTCAATTGTTGCCTTCTGTTTGAATTTAGACAAGTTACTTATCTGGGCTTCCTCATTACCATCCCCCCAACTACCCCCCCCAAGAAAAGGTATTATTAGAAGACTAAAGATCCTTCAGTTTTTGGGGGGTGTTTTGCAAGGCAAATGGGGTTAAGTGGCTTGCCCAAGCCACACAGCTAGGTAATTAATTATTAAGTGTCTGAGGTCTGATTTTAACTGAGGTACTTCTGACTACAGGGCCGGTGCTCTATCTACTGCACCATCTAGCAGCCCCTTCAGTTTTTAAATGAACGTATCTATGAATTATTTCTGGGGTTATTAAAATGAATCTTGTCAGTAAAGTCAAAGATGATTGGGGGGAAGACTTCTATGATACAAAAATGAGATGAGAAAAATATACTTATACAGTTAATTAAAAGAATTACATCTGTCAATTTCTTATGAAATTATAGGAAGTCCCCATAGTGGAAATTTAGATTCTTTCTTTTGTGATATGTTTTATAAGCATACAAGACTTTAATCATTTCCAAGGCTTTTATTTCCTACTCTACTTGGAAAAATAATATTTTTCAGTTCCTTTTTCCTGAAGTACATTAATGAAAGTGTTGAATCTAAATAACTGCAAATTCTAGACTTTGTGAAACCACAGAAGAGTGGTGAAACCATATCTAAGAATTTTCTGGCAATATGTATGTATTAAGTGCTTACAATGAGTCAGGAAAAATGCTAGGGATATAAAAGAAACTAACACAAAGGTTCCTCATATTCTAATGAAGAAATTATATGAAAGAAAATTTTAAAAAATATGTGTACACACAAGATATTATGTAAATGGAAGATGATATCAGAGGTTAGGGTGGGTGAATAGCCCTGAAAGATAAACAATTTTCCCAAGAGGTCTAGGAAGTGATATGGTCTAGTAGGTCAGAAACTTCATTGAGTGCTTCAGGGCCAAGTGACTGCTGCATGGTGCTAATTTCTCTCTTCACAAAAAATGCAAAAATAATCATTCAATTCCTTTTCATGAACAAGGGAATAGGATAACACCTTTTATTTGGGCCTATGTAAATTCAGAGTTGCAAGAGATCAATCCTCTCCAAGGAGAAATGGTTATTTATGGCTGTACTACAGAATGGGCAAGGAAACTTGTAATGATGCTTTTAATTGGACTTAGACAAGGGAAGAGTGTTTTTGGTAGCATTCACTGAATGAGTTAGAGAAGGAAAGCATTTCAGTATCTCTGTCCAGAAAATCCCAAATGAGACCAGGAAATATGTGACTAAACAATGACTGAACACATTCTGATGACTCCCTGTTCTGCTATTCTATCATAAAATATAATAATGTTGTTATACTATTTTAAAATGTACTATTTTATAACTTGTAAAAAGAGCAAGCTAAAGATTTTTTTCTTAAGTCCTCTTTAGCATCCAACATAGGGCAAGCAGACATCAAATAGTTCTCTCAGGAAAAAGAGTGCAGGAGGAAGAGAAGGAAAAGGAAAGGAGGAGGGGAAGGAGGAAGAGCAGGATGTTTTACAAACCTTAAAATTCATTATAAACGTAATTATTATTATAGGACTTGTCTAAAAATATAAATATAAGAAAAAGCTGTTCATTCAACCATTTCAATATCGAAATACATTTATTAAATGTTTTCTATATTTAGGGCAGTCAGCATAGATTTGGACATGGAAGTGAACTCAGAGGTCAGACACTACAAACTTAATTTCACTGATGTGGAAAGCTGAGGTCTAGGGAATTAGGTGTTATGTCAAAGATCTCTGGAATTAGTAAACATCAAAATATTCAAAGATGACCCTTCATGAAGCTGAAATGAAGGGAGAGTAGATAAAATGAAAATATATATGGATATGGATATGAGCATAAATAAACATATCTATATAATCAGCATAAAAAGACATAGTAACTGTGTAATAATTATGTTTCAGAATAGAATCTGGGCAAAGAATAATAGAGATATGAAATATTTTGCAAGGTTCAGTGAAGGAAAAGTCATAACTGACCAAAGGATAATGATAAATCTTATGGAGGAGATGGAAATTGAAATAGATCTTCTTAAAAGATTGATACAAATTCAAAAAATAGTCATGTTTAGATGTCATTTTGGGTGTGGTGAATGGCACAACCAAAGGAATTTTGATTGGAAGTGTAGCAGATATTCGAGTTTGAGACATAAAATTGAAAATACAGAGGCTTCATGTATTGAAGGGCCTTGCATTTCTAGCTAAAGACATTGGATTTTATAGATGAGTCAGTTTATTAATGGAGTAATATTATATTGTATTCAACAACTGGTGGTTGTGTTGCCCAACTACAAAAGAGTGTTTTGAATAAAAAAAAGCTAAAGTAGGTTAACAAAAGTAAAGATGAAAATAAACTTTCAAGCATAGATTTAAAAAGCAATTCCCCAATTACATGCAAAGATAGTTTTCAACATTCATCCATATGCATGTTTATGGGTTTGACATTTTTCTATCAGCACTCCCTTCTCTCCCCTCCCAATAGTGGTGAACAATCTGGCAAAAGTAGTACATATAAAATCTTATTTAACAGATTTCATATTAGTCATATTGTGAAAGAGGAATTAGGATTGAAATTAAGGGGGGGACATAAGAAATAAAAAAATTAAAAAGTGAATACATCATGTTTTACTTTGCATTCAGAAACCGTATTTTTTTCCCTCTGGATGTGGATGGTTTTATCTATACACAGGAAAGTCTGTGATCATTGAATTGGGAACTGCATACATCACAGTTGATCATCTCATAATGTTGTCTTGCTTTGAAGTGTACAATATTCTTTTTTTTAAGGTTTTTGCAAGGTAAATGGGGTTAAGTGGCTTGCCCAAGGGCACATAGCTAGGTAATTATTAAGTGCATGAGACCGGATTTGAACCCAGGTACTCCTGACTCCAAGGCCGGTGCTTTATCCACTACACCACCTAGCCACCGCGTACAATGTTCTTTTGCTTCTGTTCATTTCACTCTGCATTAATTCATGCAAATCTTTCCATACTTCTTTAAAGTCTAGTCACTCATGATGTGTTACAGAACAATAGGACATTGGAATATCATAATTTGTCCAACCATTCCCCAATTGATAATCATTCCTTCAATTTCCAAATTTTTCCCATTACAAAAAGAACTCTTACAATTATTTTAAACTTGTGTGACTGTTCCTATTTTTTATTGATCTATTTGGGATATAAACCTAGTAGTGGTATTGCTGGAACAAAAGGTATACAAAGTTTTATTGTCCTTTGAACATGGTTACAAATTGCTCTACAGGATGGTTGGATTAGTTCACAACTCCAACAGCAGTACATTCATGTCCCAATTTTCCCACATCAACTTCAACATTGATTATTTTCTTTTTTTTCATTTTTGCCAATCTGACAGTTGTGAGTTGATGCCTCAGAGTTGTTTTAATTTACATTTCTCTAAACAATAATGATGTGGAGCAGTTTTCTTATGACTATAAATAGCTTTAATTTCTTCATTGGAAAACTACCTGTACTTATCTTTGGCATTTGTCAATTAGATGATGACCTGCAATCTTATAAATTTGGTTCAGTTCTCCATTTATTTTAGAAATGAGTCATTTATCAGAAACACTAGCTGTCAAAATTGCTTCCCAGTTTTCTGCATTCCTTCTAATCTTGACTACATTGATTTTACTTGTGTAAAAATTTTAATTTAATAAAGTATAAGTCATCAATTTTACAATTTGTCCATCTCTTGTTTAGTCATAAACTTCTCTCATCTCTATAGATATTATAGAATATTTCTTGTTCTTCTAATTGGTCTACGATATCACTGTTTTTTTTTTCTAAATCCTGTACCCATTAGACCTTATTTTAGTATAAGGTATGAGAAGTGGATCCATATCTAGTTTTGGGTTTAATAATTTTTAATTTTCTCAGCAGTTTGTAAATTAGTATTATTATTTATTACTGTTTCTTGTTTTCCTAATCTATTCTATTGATCCACTTATGTATTTCTTAGTCAGTACCAGACAGTTTTGATGACTGCCATTTTATAATAGAGTTTTAGACCTATTTTTGCTGGGCCCCCTTCCTTTGTATATTTTTTTTCATTAATTCCATTGATATTCTCCATCCTTCTTCTTCCAGATGAATTTTGTTACAATTTTTTCTATCTCTGTAAAATAATTTTTGGTAGTTTGGTTGGTAAGCACTAAATATGCAATTTAATTTGGGTAGAATTCTCATTTTTAAAACATTAACTAAACCTAAATATGAGCAATTGACATTTTTCCATTTGCTTAGAACTGACCTATTTGTGTGAAATGTATTTTGCAACTGTGTTTTGTCATGGGAAGTAAATTCTCAAGTATTATATGTTGTCTATGATTATTTAAATGGAATTTCTCTATCTCTTGCTCTTGGATTTTGTAGGTCATATATAGACATGCTGATGATTTATGTGGGTTTAATTTAAATATTGCTGCTTTGCTGAAGTTGTTAATTATTTCAAGTAATTTTTTAGTTGATTTTCTATGGTTCTCTAATTATACAGTCATATTTTCTGCAAAGATTGAAAGTTTGGTTTCCTCATTACTTATTCTAATTCCTTCAGTTTTTTATTATTCTTTCTATTTCGTAACTTAAATTTCTAATACAATATTAAATAGTAGTGGTGATAATGGGTACCTTTGTTCCACCCCTGCTCTTCTTGAAAATGCTGCTAGTTTTTATCTACATTACATATAATGCTTGCTGATGATTTTAGAGAAGTACTGTTTGTCACTTTAAGGAAGACTCTTTATTTTTATGGTTTCTATTGTTTTTATTAGGAAATGGATGCTGTATTTTGTCAAAGATATTTCAGCATCTATTGAGATAATCATATGATTTGTTGGTTTTGTTATTGATATGTTCACTTCTGTTGAGTGTTTGTCTAATATTGAATCACCTCTGCATATTTTTAAATCCTACCTAATCACAGTGTATTTTTCTAGTATTAATTTGTTGTAATCTCTTTGCTAAAATTTTATTAACATTTTTGCATCAACATTCATTAGGGAGATTGGTCTATAATTTTCTTTGTCTGTTTTGGCTTTTCCTGCTTTAGATACCAGTACCATATTAGTGTCAGATAATGAATTTGATAGAGCTACCTCTTCACTTAATTTTTAAAAAAAATTTTTTTAGATTTTTTTTTTGGCAAGGCAATGGGGTTAAGTGCCTTGCCCAAGACTACACAGCTAGGTAATTATTAAGTGTCTGAGGCTGGATATGAACTCAGGTACCCCTGACTCCAGGGCTGGTCCTCTATCCACTGCTTCACCTATCCGCCCCTTCACCTACTTTTTAAAAAATAGGTTATATAGAATTGGAATTAATTGCTTCTTAAATGTTTGATAAAATTCATTTGTCAATCTCCTAGACATTTCTTCTTAGTGAATTAATTGATATTTTCTTCAATTTCTTTTTCTGAAATAGGAATATTTAAGAATTTGATTTCCCCTTCTGGTAAACAGGGAAGTTTATATTTTTGAAATTATTATTACTTTTATTGTTACTTTAATTTCCTCCTCATTGGTGATGAGTTCTCTCTTTTTTATATTTGATACAGTGACTTGATTATGTTACTTCTTTTTTAATCACATTAATCAAAGTTTCTATATTTTTTCATAAAACCAATTCTTTCTTCCTTTCAATTTAATTAATTTCTAATATTGTTTTTTAATTGGGTATTATTAATTTGAAATAAATTGATCTTAAAAATTGATCTTAAATTGATCTTAAAAAATAAATTGAGGGGTGGCTAGGTAGCGCAGTAGATAAAGCACCGGCCCTGAAGTCAGGAGTACCTGGGTTCAAATCCAGTCTCAGACACTTAATAATTACCTAGCTGTGTGGCCTTGAGCAAGCCACTTAACCCCATTTGCTTTGCAAAAAATAACCCTAAAAATTTAATAAATTGATCTTAAAACAATTGATTCCATGTCCAGTTCATTGATCACCTCTTTCTCTATTTCATATCTGTAAGCATTTAGAGATATAAAATTTCCCCCTAATAACTACTTTGACTGTTTCCCACAAGTTTTGGTATGATATTTGATCTTTGTAATTGTCTTGGATGAAATTGTTGATTAATTCTATGATTTGTTGCTTGAGCTAAACATTCTTTAAAATTAGGTTAATTGTCAAATAATTTTAAGTTAATCTTTCCATGTTTCTTTATTACATGAAATTTTTTGCATAATTATCTGAAAAGGACACATTCAATATGTCTGCCTTTCTTCACTTTATTGGGAATTTTTTGTCCTAGAGCAGGCTCATTTTTTTTGTGTAACTGGCATATACTGCAGAGAAAAAATATATTCCTTTCATATATATTATTTCAACTATATATTCCATTCAATTTTTCCAGGGGTCCATTATATATGAGTTTTCTTAAATTCTATTCACCTTTTTAGTTTCCTTCTTATTTATTTGATGGCTATATTTACCTAATTCTGAGAGAAGAAGGTTTAGGTTCATCATTATTATAGGTTTACTGTCTTTGTCTATAACTCATTCAGCTTCTCCTCAAAGAATCAAGAAGTTATATGACTTGTTGCATATATATTTAATATTGATATTACTTCATTGCCTATGTTACCTTTTAAGAAGATATATTTGCATCCTTCTACCATTTAATGAGATCTATTTTTTGCTTTTTCTTTGTCTAAGATCAACCTTTCACCTTTGCCATGTGTGTATATTTCTGATTCAAATGTATTTATTATGAACGGTATATTATAGGATTGTGTTTTTTAATGGGAAGGTTCATACTATTCAAATTCATGGTTATTGTTACTATTTCTGTATTTCCCTCAATTCTAACTTCCTTCCCTTTCTACTTTTCTGACTCCTTTCGCCTTATCCCTCCTCACCTGCTTTCCATCAGCTCTCTTCCTTTTTCTTCTCCCTTTCCCCTTTCACGTTACTTTTTGTTGTTATTGTGGTTTTTGTTGTTGTTGTTGCTGTTGTTTTGCAAGGCAAATGAAGTGATTTGCTTAAGGTCACACAGCTAGGGAATTATTAAGGATCTGAGGCTGGATGTGAACTCAGATCCTCTTGATTCCAGGTCAGGTGCTCTAAACATTGTACCACCTAGCTGCCCACTTTGATTTTTTCCATTTTCATTTCACCCTTTCGTTTCCTTTTCTCTGTCCTTTTATCACCCTCACCTTCTTTCTTCCAGCCACTGCTTCCGTGTAGGATAGAATAAATTTCTAATTCTTTTTCAGAATGCTATTCCCTCTTTGAGCCTAATTTGTTTAGAGTAAGATTTAATCAGTATTTGATCACTTCCTTCTATCACTTTATCATAATAGTTCTTGAAAGACAAACAACCTTGCTTTGGGATTATCATCCAGTTCAGTGACCTGGATCTGAGTATGGCCAAAGCAACAGAGACCTGCCTTGGTGCTAGCAAAGAGATCCCTGTTATCTCCTAATGCCTTTGTTGATTGTGAGAACTCTTGAAGTACCTGCCACTGCTGCTCATTTAGTTGCCCACAGTCCTATTCCTGGTTACTGGGGGTTTTGGTCTGAGATGGAGAACTTTGTGCTGGACTGAGACCCCTGTGCCAAAGACCTTTCTTATTGAACTTCTAGGTTGCCATGGACTGCAAAATGGTTTCACTCAGTCTTTTTTGGAGCCTGCAATTCTAGAATTTATTTAGGCATTGTTTAAAGCAATCTGGAGGGATTTGGGGAAAAGCTCAGGAGAGTTCCTGTCTTCAATTTTCCATCTTGTTTCTCTCTTAAATATGAATATTTTTAAAAAATAACTTATTGTGTAAAACACCTCTCTTTTCTAAAAAAAATCAATATTTTGCATCCAGATTCTTTAGGGAAATTGATCTAAATTTTTTTTTTGCTTTGATTTTTCCTGGTTTAGGAATCAGCACCATGTTGATGTCATAGGAGGAATTTGGCAGAACTCCTTCTTCACCTATTTTGTTTCAGATAGTTTATATAGAATTGGGGATAATTGTTCCTTGAATGTTTGGTCGAATTCAGCTGTGAATCCATCTGGATCTGGAGATGTTTTTCTTAGGGAGATCACTTGTTCAATTTCTTTTTCTGTGATGGTATTATTTAAGTGTACATTTTCCTCTTCTTTTAATCTGGGCAGTTTATATTCTTATAGATATTCATCTATTTCACTTAGAATGTCAAATTTATTTGGCAAAATAACCCCTAAATATTATTTTAATTTCCTCCTTGCTGGTGACTTTACTTTTTTTGTTTTCCTTTTTGATACTGGTTATTTGGTCTTCTTTTTTTATAATAAAATTTACTGAATAATAGCAACTCAGTTGTTATATTAGCTCAATATTTTTCTTGCTTTCGATTTTATTTTCTCCTTTGGTTTTCAGAATTTCTACGTTTAATTAGAAATTTTTAGTTTTTTCTTTCTCTAACCTTTTTTAGCTCTATGCCAAGTTCATTGGTATCCTCTTTCTCTATTTAATTCAAATAAGCAGTCAGAGATATAAAATTTTACCTAAAAACTTCCATAAATTTTTGAATGATGTCTCATTGTTATCATTGTTTTGAATAAAATGATTGCTTTCCCCCCCCCCCCCGATTTGTTGTTTGTGTGTCAATCTTTCCTTGAGAAAAATCCAATGAGTGTAAGATTCAGGCAGTTTCCATTTCCTTCCTTTCTTCTGTCTATTGCAAGTGGTTCTTTTCACCTCTACATGTGATGTAATTTACCCCATTTTAGATCTCTTTTGTCCTATCTCTTTACAAATGCTCCCCTTTTTAACGTCTTAATTTTTTTTTAAGTCATGGACATTCCATGGATGTTCATACCTTCAGCCTAAGGGCTCTAATAGAGTTACAATGATCAAGTTATGAGAATCTTCCTCCCAGATAGGGATGTAATCAGTTTAATTTTGTTTGATTTCAGTCTTTTACTTTCCTTCTTTTATCTTTTCATTGACCTCTTGAATTTCTTTTTTTGAAGATCATATTTTCTGTTCAGTTCTGCTCTATTTGTCATGTAAGTTTGAAAGACACCTATTTGAATAAATGTCCAACTTTTCCCCTGAAAGAGAAGGCTCAGTTTTTCCAGATGGTTGATTCTTGGTTGTAATCCAAGCTTCCTTGCTGTTCAGAATATCATATTTCAGGCCCTTCATACTTTAATTTTGATGCATCTGGGTCCTTCATAATCCTTATTGTGGCTTCTCAGTATTTGAATTGCTTTTTTTTATGGCCCCAAGATTTTCTCCTTGATCTGATAAATTCTAGACTTTGGTCACAATGTTCCTTGGTATTTTCATTTGGGGATACTTTTCAGGAAATGATTAATGGATTTTTTTAAATCACAATTTTGCCTTCTGATTCTAGGATTCCAAGAGAGTTCTCCTTAACCATTTCCTGAAGAATTTATTTTTTTTCATAGTTTTCAGATAGTTCTGGGATCCTTAATTGTCTCTCCCAGATTTATCTTCCATGTCACTTGTTTTACCAGCTGGTAAAATCAAACGCCAAAGGTATTTTATATTTTCTTCTATTTGATTTTCCTTTTGTTTATTTTACTTAGTTATTAGCTTCAACTAGTTTCAATCTATTTTTCAGGGAAATATTTTCTCAATTTAGCTTTTGTATTTCCTTTTCCAGCAAGTCAATTTTATTTTTAAAGGAGTTGTTATCTTTTTTCCACTTGCCTAATATTTTCTTTTTGCATTTGCCCAATAGTATTTTTAAAGAATTTGTTTTTTTCTGTCTTTTTTGGGGTACTATATGCTAATTTTCTCTTGCATTTCTTTTCCCAATATTTCCATTTGATTTTTAAACTCCTTTCTGTACTCTACTAAGAGGCCTTTCTGGATTGGAGACCAATTCATATTATCCTCTGAATATTCATATATAGCACTCCTTCTATCCTCTTTTTCTGAGCTAGTATCCTTATCTCCAAGGTAATATTAAATAGATACTTATTTTCACTGACTTTTCTACGTTTTGGGGTTTGTTATCAAACCCTAGGGTCTTGTGTTGGGGAAGGGATTTATTTGCAGATCTGTGGTGTTGAAAATCCTAGATGTCTTGCTTACTAGAGTCAGGAATTCTAGGGAGTTATTCAGGGAACCAGTAAGAAATGGCAGAGGTTCTCACTGGGTTGCCTGTATGGCTGATGTGAGCCAGCCACTCTCTGTGCCTGGGGCTGTATTTAGGCTGTAATCTCCATGACCCAGTTATGGGCTAGGCCATCAGGACTGGAAACACCAGAGGATCTCTAAATATTCAGTGCTAGGGAAGGTTATTACCCATACAAGGCCTTTGGAAAAATTGTGAACTCCTGGGGCTATTTCTGTGCCGTTTAACCTGGGAAGTGGGGGAATGGTTCAATTTCTTCAGAAAACACACAGAATTCTGTATCTAATTGAACTTTCTGGTACTGTAGTTATGACCTTATCCAACATGTATGAGTAGGAGCATGACCCATTAGAAATCATGGTGCATGCATTCAAAGCTTAATTCTGCTTCCTTACTTCATGTATAATGTTAACTAATTTAACTTCAGCAGCAACAAGGGAGATATTGTAAATACTTATGTCACTGTATTACTCTACTGATAGAATGAGAGTGTTTATAATACATAGCTACATATCTATGAATACATATAACATATATGTACACATGCATATATAGCTACAGGTTCAACATTTTAAAACATATATTTGTTTTCCTTTTTTATTCAAATTGATCCATTTGGAAACACATTATGTATGGATACTTTTTCATATATATATATATTTGTATATATATATATGTGTGTGTGTGTGTGTGTGTGTGTGTGTGTGTGTGTGTGTGTGTTTATGCTTAATAAGCCATATTCACAGCTATAGAGATTACTTTGGAAGATACAGAAGTATAGGGTATGTTACCTGCCTTCAAGAAACTTCTTTCTAATTGGAAGATAATACTAACATATATTAAAGAATTACAGGATAAAAATATCCCCAAAATAAAATAGCATGTTATTAAATACCCTATGATATGGTAAAAATTATATCCTCAATGGAGATTTAGGGAAGGATTAAAATAAAAGTTGCAGTAGTTAACAGCAGTTTTATGGAAGAAATGCTTCATAGAATAAGAAAAGGAAATCAAGTAAGGTAAGAAGAATAGCAGGACTATTTTTAGGGAATAAATGTGGCATGTTATTGACAGGATTGAAAAGATGACTCTAATAAGATTTTTTTGACTGCCATGATAATTATGTCTTCTAAGAAGGTAATAGTCTATTCTACTTTGGTCTAATTGCAAGTGGATTATTATATGTGTTCAATTGGGAGTGCCAAGGTTATAAAAAAATTAATAAACTTGAGAATTACCCAGAGTGGGGCAACTAAGATATTTAATATTAAATGAGATTTCTTGAAGAAACCAAGGACACAATCTAGAGTGAAGAAGACTCAGAGGACTCAGTAGGTATTTTTCAAATATTTCCTTGGGAAGAGGGCATTGAGCTTTCTTTTTAATTTTTATTTTCAGTTCTAAATGCTCTCCCTTAACTCCACCCCTGTGCCATCAGTTTAAAAAAGTAAAAAATAGTGTACTATAGATATGAAATCATGGAAAATATAGCTCATTAGTAATGCTAACAAAAAAAATTTCTCAAAAAAACTTGATTAAGGTCATTGTTTTTGTCTTAGGTGATGCAGTGGATAGAATAGTGGCCTTAGAGTCAAGAGGATGGAAGTTCAAGTTCAACTTAAAACACTGACACTTATTAGCTATATGCCTTTGGGCAAGTCACTTAACTGTGATTGCCTTGCATCCTAGCAATCTCTAGTCATCCTGTATCATATCTGACCACTGAATCAAGATGGGTTCCAAGAGAAGAGAGTGAGACTGGTGACTTAGGACATCAACACTACAATTCATGGACTTGTCATGGCATCCTCTTGCTGATGTCATGGTCTTATTTGAAAATTAAGGGGGAAAAAAACTCTAAAAACATGTCACCAAATAAGAAAAGATCAAAACAAGTTTTCAACTGGTGACATCACAGAGGATCTTCAGTGAAGGCTTGTCCCTCTTCACGAAAAAAGGGAAGTAAAGCCCAGGTAGGTAGGAGAGTGGCAAAGCCAATGGGTAGTTCACAGGGTAGTTCACAGGGTAGTCTAGGTTCCAGTAACTAGATAGCAAGCCAACAGGGAGGGTCCCAACACCAAATAAAGTCTGATCCTTCAGAACCCTTGGGTGAAAGACAGGTCTGGATTGGAAAGAAACCACTGTATAGGCAGAGCCTGAGCATAAAGGAGAAAATGAATCTCTTCCTAAACAATGTCTTGGCTACATAAGCAACATCTTGATCAGTAATAAGCCAGGGATCAAGTCCCATCATCAGCATTAAGCATTTGGGTCTATATTCTCTATATCCCAGGAGAAGAGCTCAAACAATCAAAATGAGCAAAAAAACTAAATCAGCAGTATCCATATAAAATTTCTATGCAGATAGTGATGATAAAAATACCATCTCAGAAAAAGAAAGTATTGAAAAATTACCTACATGGGAAGTTGCAAAGATATTTATGAATTGGTCTCAAATCCAAAACCTCATAGTAGAGTTTAAAAAAAAAATTAAAAAATCAAAGAAGAGAGGAAGAAAAATGGAAAAAAAGAAACGCAAGAAAATTAGGGAAAATTGACCAAAGAAATCTACTTCTTTAAAACTAAAAATAATCAACTGGAAGAAGAATTCAACTCTTCAGGAAAAAAAATTGACTACCTGGAAAAGGACTGCAACTCATCCAAAAATCAGATTGACCTATTGGGAAAGGAATGCAACTCAGACAAAAGTAAAATTAATCAATTGGAAAAGTAAACAAAAAAGTTAACTGAAGAAAACAAAACTCTAATAATTAGAACTGGACAAATAGAAACCAATGAATCTATGAAACTATATGATTCCATCAAACAAAGTCAAAAGACTAAAAAAATAGAAAAAAAATTTAAAGTGCCTTTTAAGAAAAACAAACAGGGGGCGGAGCCAAGATGGGGACATGAAGGGATCAAGTCTTAGGAGCTCTCTGATAAAAACTCATAAACTAAGGACTCTAACTAAACTTTCAAGAGACATAACCCACAAAGGGACCCAGTGAGGCAGTTCTTCTACACAAGGTAACCTGGAAAAGAGCAGAAAGGCTCTGCTTCTGGGGGTCGGAGGGGCGGCACATCAGAGCCAAAGAACTTCAGCCTCCCGGAGGAAGCCCCAGGGTGCTGGGAGCAGTAGCTCCCAGCAGCGGGGGAGTCTCCTGAGCTGCAACCCAGGGAGCACAAAGTGGGGGAACAGCGGGGGACCTCTTTCAGAGTGAGCACATGGAGCCCAGCCCTCAGGCATACAGCAAGCAGCTTGGTCTTTTGGCAGCCTAGACCCTGAAACAGAAGCAAGCTGAACAGGTAAGCAGGAGCCCCCAGGGCATGAGCCCATTGAGCTGAGGGAGGGGAGTGAAGAGAGAGAGACTGCTGAGCTCTGTCCTCTGCCCCTGGAACAGGACTCTAGGGCTCTGACCACATTCAGATCCTGATCCCAGTCTAGGCCGCCCATAGAACAACAGGCCGCCCCCCCCACCTCGGCCCCATGGCAGAGGGGGCCGCTTATGTTCATTCACAGACCAGGAGGGAGGACAGAACCTCACACACCGAGACCCTTGTGGGAGTATCCCAAAAGCTCAGGAAGCAACCCAAAAAATAGTCTTAGGCTGGGAAAATGAAAAAGCAAAGAAACAAGAGGAACACCACTGAGAAATATTTTGCAAATGAACCCAAGAAGGATCAAAATACTCAGTCTGAAGATGAGGAAGCACAAGCTCCTGCATCTTAAAGACTCCAAGTAAAACAGAAAATGGGCTCAGGCTATGATAGAGCTCAAAAAAGACTTTGAAAATCAAATGAGGGAATTGGAAGAAAAACTGGGAAAAGAAAGGAGAGAGATGCAGGAAAAACATGAAAATGAATTCAGCAACTTAGTCAAGGAAATCCAAAAAAATGCTGAAGAAAATAGCTTGCTAAAAACCAGCTTAGGTCAAATGGATAAAAGAGTTCAAAAAGTTATTGAGGAGAAGAATGCTTTAAAAAGCAAAATTGGCCAGATGGAAAAAGAGATAAGAAAACTCTCTGAGGAGAGCAAATCCTTCAGACAAAGAACAGAATTCAGGGAGATTGGTGAATTTACCAGAAATCAGGAATCAATACTTTGAAAAAAATGAAAACAAAAATGAAAAATTAGAAGAAAATGTGAAATATCTCATTGAAAAAACAACTGATATGGAAAACAGACTTAGGAAAGATAATTTAAAAATTATTGGAATACCTGAAAGTCATGATCAGGAAAAGAGCCTTGACATCATTTTCAAAGAATTACTACAGGAAAATTGCCCTGATAGTCTAGAAACAGAGGGCAAAATAGAAATGGAGAGAATACAGCAATCACCCCAAGAAAGAGATCCCAAAAAACCAACCCCTAGGAATATTATAGCCAAGTTCTAGAACTCCCAAGTCAAAGAGAAAATATTACAAGCAGCTAGAAGGACACAATTCAAATATCATGGAGCTTCAGTCAGGATCACACAGGACTTAGCAGCAACTATGCTGGAAGTTCATAGGGCTTGGAATACAATATACCAGAAGGCAAAAGAGCTTAGAATGCAACTGAGAATCAACTACCCAGCAAGGCTGAATGTCCTCTTCCAGGGAAAAAGATGGACTTTCAATGAACCAGGGGAATTTGAAATGTTCCTTTTGGAATGGCCAGAGCTGAGCAGAAGGTTTGATCTTCTGATACAGGACTCAGGTGAAGCATGGAGATTGGAGGAGGGGGGGAAATGTGAGGGACTTAATGAGGATGAACTGCATGTATAGAAAAATGATACTGATAATATTCATATGAACCATCTCAGTTAATAGAGCATGTAGAGGGAGCTTTTATAGTTGAAGCACAGGAGAAAGCTGAATTCGAAGATAAAATATGGTGTAAAATGGAATCAATAGGAAAAAAAGGGAAATGGAATGGGAGAAAGAAAAAGGAGAGGCAGAATAGTCCAAGATATTTCACATAATAAGATTTTTTTTTATTACAATGAGCTATTGCAATGATATGGAAAGGGGGAGGCAAGGGGGAATGAGGGTACCTTTGCTCTCATCAGAGATGGCTAGGAGAGGAAACAACAAATATACTCAATGGGGTATAGACATCTGGAGTAAGAAGGAGTGGGGAGCAGGGGGAAGGGGTGGGGATGTGAATAAAGGAGGAGAGGATGGGCCATGGGGGGAGAGTGATCAGATATAACACATTTTCTTTTTTTACTTCTTGCAAGGGACTGGGATTGGATGGCCTGCCCAGGACCATAGGGTCAGGTGGATTCTGGGCCTAAGGGGTGGTAGGGGGGCTCAGGGCTTCTTGGCCCCAGGACCAGGGATCTGTCTGCTGAGCCACTCAGCGACCCTACAGCAGAGGCAGAGTGAAAGGAGAGAGAAAAATACAGTACATGGTAGTGGAGAAATAAGAAAGGAGGGAGTTGTGATCAGCAATGGCAACGTTGGAAAAATATGGAAGTAACTTTTGTGATGGACTTATCATAAAGAATGTGATCCACTCACGACAGAGTTGATGGTGTTGGAACAAAGACTGAAGCACATTTTTTGTTATTATTATTTGGGGGAGGGTGCAGGGCAAGTAGGGCTGGATGGCCTGCCTGGGGCCACATAGCAGGGTGATCTTTGGGTGTCTGGGGCCAGATTCGGACCCAGGTGCTCCTGGCTCAAGGGCCAATGCTCTGTCTGCCACCCAGCCACCCCTACTATTATTACTATTTTATTTTATTTTGGGTCTTTTTTTTTCTTCTTTTTGGTTTTTGTAGGGCAGTTGAGATCAGGTGGCTTGCATGTCACATGGCTGGATGATTATTGGGTTTACGAGGCTGGATATGGACTCGGGTGCTCGTGGCTCCAAGGCTGGTACTTTGTCCACCTGGCCATACCTACAATTATTACTATTATTTTTTTTAATTTTAATTTTTTTCTCTCCCCTTTACTTTTTCACCCAAGCAAGTCTATCTATATTCATGGGGGGAGGGGTATTTTGTTTACTTGAAAACAAGTATATTTTATTAATGTAAAAAAAAAAACATTTGTACAAAATGAGAATAAAAAATAAATAAATAAAAGAAAAACAAACAGCCTGGAAAATAGAACCAACTGATTACTTTTAAAAAAATTATTGATGTACCAGAAAGCCTAGAGTTTTTTTTTTAAAGAGCCTGGAAAGTGTCTTTCAGGAAATTATCAGGGAAAATTGTACAAATCTACTAAATCAAGAAGACTAAATGGTCACTGAAAAAATGCATAGAACTCCTTCAGAAAGAGACCCCAGGTTAAAAACTCCAAGGATTATAATAGCCAAATGCCAGAATTCTCAAATAAAAAACAAAGTACTGCAAGTAGTCAAAAAGAAAAAAAAATATATTTTTTTTAGTTTTTTTTTTGCAAGGCAAATGGGGTTAAGTGGCTTGCCCAAGGCCACACAGCTAGGTAATTATTAAGTGTCTGAGACTGGATTTGAACCCAGGTACTCCTGACTCCAGGGCCAGTGCTTTATCCATTGTGCCACCTAGCCGCCCCAAAAAAGAAACAATTTAAATTCAAAGGAGGTACACGCAGATTTATACAGGACTTAGCTTCAGCACTGAATGATCAGAGGATCTGGAATATAGCATTTCAAAGGGAAAAAGGACCTTGTATTATAACTAAGAATTTACTACTCTGAAAAATTCAGCATATTATGTCAGAGGAGAAGATGAATACTCAACAAAATAGAATTCTTCCAATATTTCCTGATTAAAAAGACTAGAACTGAACAGAGAATCGTATCTTCCACTACAATACTCAAGAGATGCATATAAAGTTGAATGGAAAGGGGAAAAACCAAAACAAAAAAAAAAAATAAAGAGTAAGAAATTGTATACAACCATACAAGGGAAGATAGCACTTGTAACTCCTGAGAATTGTATTTCTCCTAGGATAGTTAAAGGGTTGAATATGGTTGAAGAGATTTGAATTAGAGGATATCAGTATGATTGGTTCTTGTCTTTCTATTGAAGAAGACCAAAATTTCATAACTATTTTTGAGACAAATTACAGCGTATCTGACCAATAAAAGACCAGAATGCTCTACAACAGACTGTGCACATATAGTTCAGATGAAAAGCTGGGGAGTTTATTCTAAATTTATGTGCTTCATGTTTCCTTTGACTACTTTAATTCTATCCTGCTCCTAGAATTCAGTACTTTCTTTTTTGAGAGCATCCTATGCTGGGCAGTCCTGTGCCAGTGTCTCCTATTCCTTACAATCAATTGTAACATTTTTAAGAGACCTTCAGAGTGTCCCAGTACTTAGAGTACTTAAAGTCTTTGGTTGGTTCTTGTCCTTCATTATTAAAGAAGGCCAAAATTACATCACTATGTTTGAGACAAAGTATATTGTGTCTGAATGTGACTGATCAGACCAATATGAATTCAGAATGCTCTACCACAGGTTGGGCTCAAATAGTTCATATGAACACCTGGGATGGGTACAGTAAAGTTAAGAATGTCACATTGCCTTTGAGCTATTTCTATTATGCCTTCCTCATGGAGAGTATCACCCTCACTGATGAGAGTATGCCTGTGCCAGTGTCTCCCATTCTGTACAATCAATTCTAAACGTCTTCAATGAGACTATCACTTCTTGTGATACTTGTGAGCATTGACCATCCCTGCTGGTTTCTAATAGAATGATAGTGTTCCATCACATACATATAACACAGTTTATTAAGCCATTCCCCAATTATTGTACATTCACTCAATTTCCAATTCCTTGCCACCACAAATAGGGATACTATGACTGGGGAGTTAAAAGTGGGAGGGGGGGGGTTTCAAATCATCCATGAATCTGAGATAGGGAGTTTGAGATCTTCTATCAGTAGAGCTTTTCTTTCTATGTCTTCCTGTAACTCCTTCAGCTTCTCCTCTAAGAATTTGGATGCTATACCATATGGTGCATACATATTACTATTGAAATTACTTCATTGTCTATGGTACCTTTTAGGAGGAAATAGTTTCCTTCCTTCCTTCTATTTTTGCAGCTGCTTTGTCTGAGATAAGGATTGCTCCCCTGCTTTTTTCACTTCAGATGAAGCAAAATATTTTGCTCCAACCTTTTACCTTTAATCTATATGTATTTCTCTGCTACAAATGAGTTTCTTGTAAACAGCATAATATAGGCTTCTGATTTTTAATCCACTCTGCTATTCATTTATGTTTTAAGGGAGAGTTCATCCCATTCACATTCAAAGGTATAATTACTAACTCTTTATTGCCCTCCATGCTATCTTCCCTTTGTGTTTTTCTCATTTTTTCACTTTATCCACATTCCTCAGTATTTTGTTTCTGAATACCACCACCTTCCCTGTGTTTGATCTCCTATATCCAACCCCTCCCATTTCTTTTCCTTTTCCCTTTGTCCCCTCTTCCTTCCCTTACTTCTATTAGTTCCCATTTTCCTCCCCCTCCTCTTTTCCCATTTTAATACTTGAAAGGTGAGATAAGTTTCTTAACTTAACTGAGTGTACATATGTTAACTTTAATCAAAATCTGAAGAGTGTAAGATTCAGGCAGTTCCCACCTCCTCCCTTCTTCCCCTCTCTTGCAATAGGTCCTTTGTACGTCTTAATGCAATGAAATTTAGCCCATTCAATCTCCTCCATCCTCCTGTCTCTTTGCTGTCACCCTTTATAAGGAAGTATTGTTTTTTTTTATTTGTTTTGTTTTGTTTTTGCAAGGCAAGTGGGGTTAAGTGGCTTTCCCAAGACCACACAGCTAGGTAATTATTAAGTGTCTGAGACCAAATTTGAACCCAGGTACTCCTGACTCCAAGGCCTGTGCTTTATCCACTATGCCACCTAGCCACCCCCAGAGGTATTGTTTTTAAATCATTCTATCTGAGTCATAGAAAAGTCATGAGTGTCCATCACTTCTGCTAAGTATAGTCTCTCTAACAGAGTTACAATTCTTGAGAGTTATTAGACTCTTTCTCTCAGATAGAGATATAGCCAGTTTCATCTTACTGGACCACAGTAAGGGGGTCCAGACTGTAAACTGGATCTAAGCTTGAGCAGAGCAAACAGAGTCCTGTCTAAGGGATAACAGAGAGCCCTCAACAGTCTCCCCCCCACACCCTTGCCTTCCATGGGCCATGAGTTATAGAAGCAGCTTCTGGTTGACTCACAATCCTGTTCTGATTTCTGTTGTCCAAGATGGGACTTGCTGAGGCCTGAGCTATCTTGGGTTCCCCTGCTTACTGGGAAGTTTTCCCACTGACCTTCTGAGTTGTTCTAGGCACACTTTGGACTGAGAGTTCTGGAAATTGCTCTTACTGCCATAGACCCAGGCTCCCCACAAGTTGTTTCTGGAAGGTTGGAACTAGTTCACTATGATGTGATGTGGCTCCAGGTTGCACTGTGGCTCCTTCCAGCTCCAGTCCTCATGGAACAGACCATTCCAGCAGATCATCCAAGTTGTCTTGAAACAGAAAATCGTTTCACTCAGTCTCTCTCTGTGGGTTCTGCCACTCAATTTTGGTTAAAGTCATAATTTTAAAGCATCTGGGGTCATCTGATCTAGGGAAAAGTTTCTAGGAATCCGTGTCTGTATTCTGTCATCTTGGCTCTATTCCCCCAATGCAAAAATCTTAAATCAAACTTCAGCAAAGAAATTACAGCAAGTTATTAGTAGGATGAAACAGGACATCCAGTCCTATAAAAACACAAAAGAGTATAGGAAAAAAAAATGGAGTTTTACTTAAAATAATAGGCAATATCTATCTAGAACTATCAACAAATAATTATTAACATTACTATTCAATAAAATATTAGAAATGTTAACTTCAGCAAAAAAAAAAAAGAAAAAGAAATTGTACAATTGGCAATGAAGAAGCAAAACTTTCACTCTTTGTAGATTTTATGATGGTATATTTAGAGAACCTGAGAAAATCATCTAAAAAACTCCTTGAAACAATTAACAAATTCATCAAAATAGCAGGATATAAAATAAATCCACAAAAATCATCAGCACATATATATGAATAACAAAGTCCAAGAGCATGAGAGAGAAAGAGAAATTCCATTTAAAGAAATTGCAAGGGTGGCTAGGTGGCGTAGTGGATAAAGCAAGACCTTGGAATCAGGAGTACCTGGATTCAAATCCAGTCTCAGACACTTAATAATTACCTAGCTGTGTGGCCCTGGGCAAGCCACTTCACCCCATTTGAATTGCAAAAACGTAAAAAATAAAAAAGAAATTGCAGACAACATTAAATCCTTTGGAATCTACTTCCCAAGACAAACTCAGAAATTGCTTAACACAATTACAAAGCACTTATTACACAAAGAGAGAATAAAGTCAGATCTAAACAATTGGAAAAATGTCAATTGGTCATGGTTAGGCCAAAATAATATAATAAAGACAATCCTACTCAAATTAAATTACTTATTCAATGCCATATCAATCAAATTACCAAATAATTATTTTACCAAGCTCAAAAAAACTAACAAAATTCATATGGAGCAACAAAAGGTAAAGCATATCAAGGGAACTGATGAAAAAAGTAAAGAAAGGTGGTCTTGATCCAATAATAATAATGTTTGTCCTTCATTTTTTTTTTAGATTTTTCAAGGCAATGGGGTGAAGTGGCTTGCCCAAGGCCACACAGCTAGGTAATTATTAAGTGTCTGAGGCTGGATTTGAACTCAAGTACCCCTGACTCCAAGGCCAGTACTCTGTCCACTGTGCCACCTAGTTGCCCTTTGTCCTTAATTTTCAAAGAAGACAGCGACATTAAGGGAGGCGATATCATGACAGGCATGTGAATTGGATTTGAGTAAAAGGGTTAATCTGCTAAATCACCAGAACCATCTAGATCTAGTGGCCAGATGAATCAGGATTACCAGAGAAGGCCCTGGATGCAGAACAATCAGGTTTAAGTGAATTGTCCAAGGTCACACAGTTAGTTCAGATCTAAATCTATACTATGAAGTAAAATTAATCAAAACTGACTAGTACTCCTTAAGAAATAGAGTAATGGATCAGTGGATTAGGAGAGACGCCTAAGAAGCAGTAGTAAATGACTTCAGTAATCTACTGTTTGATAAACCCAAAGACTAACTTTTGGAGAAAGAATTCACTATTTGACAAAAATTGTTGAGAAAACTAAAAAACTAGTATGGAAAAACTTGGCATAGACCCACGTCTCACATCCTATACCAAAATAAAGTGAAAATGGATACAAGATAAAAATGGTGTTACTACAGACTAATTAAGAGAACAACCTGTAGAAACTAAGGAAAGGGGAGAAATTTGTGACCCTACAACAAACAGAGCGTATTATAAATTGCAAAATAAATTGTTGGGAAAACTGGAAATTGATATGGCAAAAACTAGGCATAGACCCACATCTGACACCCTATACCAAAATAAGGTAAAATGGATACAGGAATATGACATAAAAGATAACACCACAGATAAATTAATAGGAGAAGAAACATTCTATCAATCAGATCTATGAAAAGGGGACAAATGTATGATCAAACAAAAAATAGAGTACAATATAAAGTGAAAAATGAATGATTTTGACTCAATTAAATTAAAAGTTTTTGCACTAATAAAACCAAGATTAGAAGGAAAACAGAAATCTGGGAAACAAATTTCACATCTAGGGGTTGTGATAAAGGTTTAAGTTCTTAAATATATAGAAAATTACATAGCATTTATGAGGTTACAAGTCACTCCCCAAGTGACAAATGGTCAAAGAATATGAACAGGGTGCTTCCAAATGAAGAAATCAAAGCTATATATAATCTTACAAAAATGCTCCAAATAATTATTGATTAGAAAAATGCAAATTAAAACAACTATAAGGCACCATTTTATCAAAACTCTCAGTTTGACTAGGTGACAAAAAAAGGAAAATGATCAATGGTGCAGAAATTCTAAGAGTTTTGGGACATTAATGTCCTGTTGCTGGAGTTGGGAATATTTGGAAAAGCAATATGGAACTATGGCAAAAAAATTAAAAAACTGATCATATCCTTTGTTGCAGTAACATCACTACTAGACAAACCCAGAAGAAATCATAAAATAAGGGAAAAGTCTCACATATTCCAAAGCATTTATTACAGCTCTTTTTGTGGTATCAATGAATTGAAAATTGAAGGGATGCCAATCAACTGCAGAATGATTGAACAAATTATGGTATATGAATGTCATGGAGTACCATTGATGTATAAGTAACCATGAATGGTTGGACTCTAGAGAAGCATGGAATAAATGACAGGAATTGATGCTGAGTGAAGGGAGTAGAGCCAAGGGAACATTTTACATATTAACAACATTACAAATTGATCTTTTTTTATGGATGCAGTTCCTCTTAGCAATTCAGAGAGCTTGGACAACTCTGGGAAACCTGTCATGGACAATGTTATCCTTATCCAGAGAAAACAAAATAAAACAAAACAAAAACTACTGAATCCGAATGAACACTTTGTTCACTTTTTAAAAGGGAAGGGAGGGTGGAAGAAAATTATGTAACATAAATATGCATTCACATATGGATGAATGCTGAAAAGCTTTCAGGATTCATAATTGGAAAAAATAAAATTTCAATTGGGAGAATAAAAAAATAAAGTTTTTCTGTGTGAATTCAATAAGAAAAGACCCAATATTCCACAATGCCCTATTATTTCTATAAAGACCTATCATATTTTTCAGATGAAATCACTGAAGGCATATACATGTAAGAGATGTTCCATAATAGACTTTAAAACTCATTTTATTAATGCTTAGGACAAAATTGCACAGCTGTAGACAGATTATTATTTCCATTCAACCACCAAAACAAACTGACTATGGTATAAGAAAGTAAAGCTCCTACTCAAAATAAAATTGTAGTCCACATCAGTCATGAGAAAAAAAAATAATTTGCCTTTAGATGGCATTTACAGATTGCTTCTCCTATGCCTCTAGCCTAAATGATTCAAGCTTAAGAGCTTCCAGAAAATTTTGTAAAGATCTTATTAAAACTCCAAAATATAGCAGATCTATAACTATTGGGGACTGTTGTGTGTGGGAATATTGTAGATTATCAGCACCTGGTGACTTTGAGCATTTTTTTACTAACTGCCATGGGAATGGAAAGGTATTTAAGCACTGGTGTTTTGGGAAATAAATGGAGCTCTTGGAGCACTTAGAGATCTTGAGGGAGAAACTTGTATCCTTTGTCTTCCTTGTCTTCTGCCCCATCAATGCTCGCCTGGTAAAGATAAGAGAGTTCAGAAGTCGAACTCTACACATAACCTCCCAAAAAGTATAATTAAGTGTAAGTACATGCAGTATACTTCCCAAGTTTTCTTACTAACAAACATTATGAAAATAAAAAAATTAAAATAAAAGTGATAATAGAGATATTTTATATCTAATGATGACTTTTGTAACGTACTTTTAACAACCACATATTTTTCCAAGTTCTAAAAACCAATCTGTCACAGATGAAAGAATGGTAGATTTGGAGTCAAAAGATCGGGGTTTGAATCTCAGCTCTAACACTTAGATACCTTTGAATCCTTGGGAAAGTGTTTGATCTTCCTTGGCATGATTATTGCCACTTGTAAGATGAAAACACTATGCTAGATGATCCCTGATGCATCTTCTACCTACAATTTCTTTAGTTTTATCGAAAAACTCAGTAGTCAATGCTGATATATAAGGTTCATGAAAAATAATTGTAAGAATAATGAATTTCCAACTCTTTCATTATCCTGCTTGCTAACAAATCATACTCTTTTCTTATAATCCTGAAGACCACCTATAAGGCAGTTCTTTCCCTCACTCAAACATTCTGACATGTTTCAATGTTGCAGCATAGTAAACATGATCTCATTCATGATAAATGTGATCTCATTAATGACAATTCAGAATGGCCTTGGATTTAAAGACCAAGTATGCCAATAAAATAAATTGTTAATGACTCCTTCCTATTCTTTCTCTGGCTGCATGTGTGTGTTTGTGTGTGTGTGTGTGTGTGTGTGTGTGTGTGTATTTTACATAACTCATAATAATATGTAGCTTATAGATCCCCAAACATCTATTCTCATATATTCTACTATATGGTTTGAATTGTGTATCCTATACTCAAGTAAATGGAGATTTCTATCAATTATAATTTTAAACAGACAAATTTGGCTTTGCTGAATATTATATCATGATATATGCTTTCCTAAGTTGTAAATAATTACTGTCCCCACCAGCACAAGAGTATGTGTATGTTTGAATGAGTGAGTGAGTGTGTGTATCTATATGTATGTGGATGGAATTTTAATTTAAATAGAAAGAATGATAGATTTTAACTATAGTATGAAATGAGTGATATTATTTTACTCTTAGGACTTATAGTGCATGATGAATTAAGAAAAGCAAATAAAATGGATAACTGCACCTTTCAAAAGTTTTATCTTTTATTTATTTATTAATTTTTAGGGTTTTTTATTTTTTTGCAAGGCAATGGTATTAAGTGCCTTGCCCAAGGCCACACAGCTAGGTAATTATTAAATGTCTGAGGCCAAATTTGAATTCTGGTTCTCCTGACTCAAGTGCCTGTGCTCTATCCACTGCACTACCTGGCTACTCCAAAATGTTTTATGTTAACCACCAATATTAGCAGTTATCCTTCAGTTTTGAAGATAACCATGTCAATGAAATTAATGGTGGCATGACTTACACAAAATTTTTATTATAGTGAGGGGTATGTTATTCAAAGACATCTTTCTCATTTGCTTTTCCCAGAACTATTTCACCCATGGCCTAATTTGATAAGTAACAGGGCTTCTGGTGATGGTCTGAATGATGATGGAATCCCTTGGATCTCCCATGTTGTCAAGTCACCTTGATGATACTACAGCATTGGGCAAAGTGCCAGTGTATGGGTTTTGGTGACAGGACAGCAACACTATGGTATGTCCAAGCCTGTTTCTTGATTGACTAATCATTAGTACTATGGATTTCACAACATGGTACAATCAAACCTGACTCTATTATGTTACTCATCAATGAGGCTTTATATCCCAGGCCTTCAACCATATTTTCCCCAGTCCTAAAAATTTGGGTTTCCTGAAGGCTGTCTAATGGGTCATGGGAATAATGCCTCTGGATCATTAGTCAGCATAGTTTTTGGTCAAAATTGTGATGTTATCTAATCATCTTCAAACCTATGACTTTCACTCATAATTAATGAAACACATTCTAGGAAAATGCTGTCACTCTGATCTGTCTTGTGTTGTTCCAAAATTTTCATTTCAAGCCCAGAATTATGAATGTCCCTCTTAATGGACTCAGTTCCAAAAATCAATGAACTAGAACTGGGATCCTTTTCCATTATTCTTGGTTGGATTATCCAGGTGAATTTTGTCTGCTTTGAACACAGATTTATTTTCAAAGTAAATAATTCCAATCCCTTGGGACATTCACCTAAGAGCAAGGATGCCAAGAGGTGGGACCTGGGAGAGGCAGAGGCTCACTAAGGGCTAGACCACTGGCTCAATCCCGAGATCAATCTATGAGTTTTTTTAAAAACTGCAGCAACTTTATTATATGCTATTGGAACTGGAACTACCATGGTTGCTGGCACGAAATTATCCCTTCAATGGATCCTACTTAAAGGATTTAATGTGTACTAATTCCAATTACTGGGCCTCAAAGAATCCTGTATTGCTGTTTTTCACCATTACCTCCCTGGGTCAGGAGTTGGTAATTTGTAATGGCTACCACATCCAAGGAAAGCAGTAGTCATGAAAAAACTAACAAAAAAATTAAAAATAGAAAGCGTAAATGAATGGAGCAAGTTGATTTTTAAAGTTAGAAATATAATTCTTATTGGTTTTGGGAGTTGGAAGGGATTTGAGAATGATGTTATGGTTATTATATTTCCTAAGGCAAATTACGATGAACTTTTAATTATAAAACTGTTTTTAAAATGTTGATAATAGGTAGCAAAATAGCAAACCCCAAAACTATAGAGAGTAAATTGATTTGTCAATTGGCTAGATTAACTTTAAGCTAAACAGATGGTTAACTTGGCAACTACTGGACAGTAGAGTCATGGAGGTATCATTATGCCTTTGGAACTTTTATTTGAAAATTAAGAACTATGTGTTTTGAGCAGAATGGACCTGAAATTTCATCTAATCCAACCCCCTTCATTTTAAAATGAGGAAATAGAAGTCCATCAGCATCATAAATTTTGCCCAGGGTTACACAGTTAGTAAGATCACTGAGGTTGGATATGAACTCAGGTCTTTTGATGAGACTATTTTCCACTGAAAAAACTGACTGAAAATTAACTTTTATTATGGTCAATGCCATATTAGTGGCTTAACTAGACAAGGACTCAAACCTGATACTGTCTTCAGTCCTTAAAATTAACAGAAAAATCAGCATGCCTATCTAAGGAAGATCCTCCTGCTCTTACCATGAATATCATGCAAAAAGTATCCTTCAAGCCAGCACACTGAACCAGGACATATCAGTTATAACATTCAGAGCTACTAGGTAGAGTTAAGAACACATCCTTCAGGGAATGTGTACTTCAATACAGCTTCCTTCAAAGCAACTCCAATAAAGTCAATCCCTTAGCACACAAAGATGAAAGAACAGAGACAGCATTATCAGAGACTTTTCAAGACTACAAATTTAAATAGGGATATGATACAGGAGAAGGACCAGTGTGTAAGTATATGCATGAGGTATTTTGTTTACAAGACCTACACATGAACAAAGGAAAAGAGCACAATATTTACAATCAAAGGATCTGAGTTTAAAGGCTATGGGTAGACTATTCAAAACCTATTCAACTGGACTAGATATTTACCACCTCTAAATCTATGTTGAAAGAAACATAATCAAACAATATTGAAATTGGAATAGACCTTAGTGACCATTCAGATAATCTTTTTTCCCTTTTTTATGGTAATTCAAATTTATTTATTTAATATTTTATTTTCCCAGTTTAATGTAAAAACAATTTTCCAACAGTTTTTAAAATTTTGACTTCCAGATACTCTCCTTTTTCCTTCCCCACTCCATTGCCATTACAATGAGAATGCAAACAACTTGATCTTATAAATGTGTAGTCATGCAAAACATTTCCATCATTTCCATAATACCCATGTTAGGAAAGTAAACAAGAAACCTCACGAAAAATAAAGTAAAACAGTATGCTTTAATCTGCATTCAAAAACCAACAATTCTCTCTTTAGGCTTAGATAAAAATCTTCATCTTTAAATCTTTTTTTTTTTTGCAAGGCAATGGGGTTAAGTGGCTTGCCCAAGGCCACACAGCTAGGTAATTATTAAGTGTCTGAAGCCAGATTTGAACTCAGGTACTCCTGACTTCAGGGCCGTTGCTCTATCCACTACGCCACCTAGAAGCTCCTCATCTTTAAATCTTAAGAGTTGCCTTGGGACACTGTATTTCTGAGAAAAGCCAAGTCATTTCTCCCAGATCATTCTAGACTATTGCTGTTACTTTGTCCACAGTAAATTTCACTTTGCATCAACTTATGTAAATATATTCAGGTATTTCTGAAAGCATCCTGCTTTCATTTCTGTTAGCAAAAAAAATAACATTCTGTCATAATCATATACCATAATTTGTTTAGTGATTTACCAACTGATGAGCATTCCCTCAGTTTGTAATTCTTTGCCATCAGAAAAGAATTGTTAACAGTATCTTTGTATATATATATATATTTTAGTTCAAAGGACTTGCATGGTTTTATGCCCAAAGGGGCATAGTTTCAAATTACTCCACAAAAATCATTGAATCACTCCACAATTCCACAAACAGTACATTAGTATCTTATTTTCCACATGTCCCATATTTGTCATTTTACTTTTCTGTTCTACTAACTAATCTAATAGGCATGAGGTAATACCTCAGAATTGCTTCAATTTGCATTTCTGAAATCAATAATGAGTTAGGATATATGTTCAATAAGGCTATAGATAACATTGATATCTTCATCTGAAAACCACACATATCTTTTTATCATTTGTCAATTGGAGATTGGCTCTTATTTTTAATCATTTGACTCAGTTCTCTACATGCTTGAGAAATGAGGCCTTTATCAGAGAAACTTTTTTCCATTTTTTTCACATTTACTATTGCTAATTGTATTAACCTTTTCCTCTAATTCCATTTATTTGATTCTTTCTATCCTTTTGCACTGGCCCTCCTCAAGTATTTTGCTACTGACTATACCCTCTTCCTATTTGTGTCCCCATTACTCCCCTCCCCATTTTCTTATCTGGTTTCCCTCCTACTTTCCTGCAGGGTAAAATAGATTTTTGTACCCAGTTGACTATGTATGTTATTCTCTCTTTGAGTCAAGTATAATAATAATGTTTGTCCTTTATTTTTGAAGAGGGAGCTGATGCTGTGGCAAGCACATGAATTGAATTTGAGTGAGGGGGATGTTGCGCTAAGTAACCAGCCCCTCTCTCTCCTCTAGAATCATCTGGGTCCAGTGGCCAGATATGAATTAGGACAACTGGAAATGGCCCTGGATGTGGGGCAATCAGGGTTAAGTGACTTGCCCAAGGTTAAACAGTTAGTAATAGTGAAGTTTCTGAGGCAGTATTCAAACTCCTGTCCTTCTGACTCCAAAGTCAGTGTTCTATCCATTGTGCCACCAAGTTGGCCTACCAATTATGATAAGAATGTTGATTCACTTCCACTCACCTCTCTCTTCATCCACTCCATTCTTTTTTTTGCCTCTTTTTTGTAAGATAATTTACTCCATTATACCTCCCCCTTCCCTTTCTCCCAGTATATTCCTTTCTCATCTCTTACTTTTATTTTTTAGATAATATATCTTCATATATAATTCACAACTGAACTCTTTGTCTATGTTTGCTTTTCATAAATGCCTTGATGATAAGAAAGTTTGCATGAGGTACCAGTATCATCTTCCCATGTTGGAATATAAACAGCTCAGCAGCTTTAAGTTGTTAGTGATTTGCCTTTCCTGTTTAGTTTTGTATGTTTCTCTTGAGTCTTCTATTTAAAAAATAAATTTTCTGTTCAGCTCTGTCTTTTCATCATGAAATTTTGAAAGTTCCCTATTTTATTTGAATGTCTATTTCTGTACCTGAAAGAGTATGCTCAATTTTTCTAGGTAGTAGATTCTTGGTTGTAGTCTAAACTCTTGTCTTCCAGAATATCATATTCCAATCCTTAACATCTCTTAAAGTAGAAACTATTAAATGTATTTTTACTGACTGCAGCTCCATAAGAATTGAATTATTTCTTTCTGGTTGCTTGCAATATTTTCTGCTTGATCTGACAATTATATTTTTTCTTTAATATTCCTGGGAGTTTTGAATTGGGGATCTCTTTTGGGAGGTGACTAGTTCATTCTTTCAGGTTCTATTTAACCCTCTAAGACTAGTATATCAGGGTAATTTTGCATGAAATTTACTTTAACAATAATATCTAGGTTTATTTTTTGATCACTGTTTACTAGTAATCCAATTATTTTAAATTATCTCTCCTGGACCTATTTTCTAGGTCAGTTGTTTTTCCAATGATATATTTCATTTTGTTTTCTATTTTTCATTATTTTTTATTATTTCTTGTTTACTCATAAAGTCAGATTCCATATACTCAATTATATTTTATTTTGTTTTTACAGGCAAATGGTCACACAGCTAGGTAATTACTAAATTTCAGAGGTCAGATTTCAACTCAGGTCCTCCTGACTTCAGGGTAGTGCTCTATCTTTTAGGCCACCTAGCTGCCCCTAAATTATATTTTTAAGAATATATTTTATTCAGGGAGTTTTGTACCTCCTTTTGCATTTGGCTAATTGTACTTTTTTATTCATTCATTCATTCATTCATTTCCATATTTTATTTGCTTATTATTCCAAGAACATGCAACAATAGTCTTCATCAATCTGTTTTATGCAAAGGTTGAATTTTATATTTTCCTCCCTCCCTCCCTCCCACCCCACCTAGCCCTGACAGAAAGCAATTTAATATAGGCTCTACATGTGCAATCAAACTATATATAGATCCATATTAATCTTGCTCTGAAAAAAAGGTGGAAGAAAAAACACTAGAGAGAAAAAAACAACAAAATACATAAGGCAACATTTAAAAATTGAAGATAATAAGCTTTTGTATACATTCAAACTCCATAGTTCCCTCTTTGAACATGGATGATATTTTCTATCACAAGTATTTCAGGAAAAAAAGAATTCTTTTTGATTATTGTATTGCTGAAATGAAGAAGTCCATGATTTGTGATCATCACTCGATGCTATTAGTGTGTAAAATATTCTTCTGCTTCTGTTCATTTCACTCAGCCTCAGTTCATGAAGTCTTTCCAGGACTCTTTTCTGAGTCCTGTCCCTCATGATTTCTTATAGAACAGTAGTGTACTATCAGATACATATACCATAAATACTACCCATTGTTGGACATCTTCTCAATTTCCAATTCTTTTCCACCACAAAAGAGTGGTTATATGTATTTTTTAAACCTGAGGTTTTTAAAAACTCTTTTTCATGATTTCTTTGTGATGCAGATCCAATAGTGGTATTGCTAGATCAGAGAGTAAACAGAATTTTATTGCCCTTTGGGCATAATACCAAATTGCTCTCCAGAAATTTGGATTAGTTCACAACTTCACCAGCAATGCCTTAGAGTCCCAATTTTCCCACTTTTCTCCAAAATTGATGATTTTCCTTTTTGGTCAAATTGGTCAATCTAATAGGTGTGAGGTGAGTGGTACCATTAAACTGTTTTCAGTTTCAATTCCCTAATCAATAAGGATCATGAAAATTTTACATCTGAGATTTATCTTTCCATATTCTTTGAACATTTTTCAATTGAGGAATGGCTTGTTTTGTTATAAATTTGACTCATTTCTCTATATGTTTTAGAAATTAGTCTTTTGTCAGAAACACTAGTTGTAAGTTTTCCCCCCCAATTTAATGCATTCCTTTCAATCTTGGCTGTATTGTTTTTGTTTGTGCAAAAACATTTCAATTTAATGTAACCAAAATTATTCATTTCATCTTTTATAATGTTCTCTATCTCTTCTTTCATCAAAAACTTATGCCCTTTCCATTGATCTGGCAGATAAATTATTCTTCATTCTCCTAATTGTTTTATATCACCTTTTATGTTTAAATCCTATACCCATTTAGACCTTATTTTACTATAGGGTGTGAGATGTTGGTCCATGTCTAGTTTGTGCTATACTATCTTCCCATTTTCTCATCAGTATTTTTGGAAGAGAGAGAGATCTCATCCCAGAAACTGGTATTGTGGGGTTTATCAAACAGCAGATTACTATTGTCATTTACTACTGTTTCTTTGAATTTAATCTGTTCCACTGATCCAACACTCCCTCTTAGCCAGTAGTAAACAGTTTCGATGACTGTTGCTTTGTAATATAATTTTAGGTCTGGTATGACTATGCCTTCCTCTTTTGTATTTTTCATTACTTGCCTTGATATTCTTGACCTTTTGTTCCCCCATATGAATTAATTACTATTTTTTCTAGTTAAATAAAGCAATTTTTTGGAAGAGTGATTGGTAAGGCACTGAATAGCTAATTTAATTTAGGTAGAATTGTCATTTTTATTACATCAACTCAATCCTCATAAACAATCAACATTCAGCCAGTTATTTAGTTTTGATTTTATTTGTGTGAATTGTGTTTCTTAGTTGTTTTCATATAGTTTCTAAGTCTGTACTGACAGGTTTTCTCCCAAGAATTTTAATGTTCTCTACTGCTTCTTTGGATGGAATTACTCTTTTTATCTCTTGCTGCCATGTCTTGCTATTAATATATAGAATTACTGATGGATTTTGTGGGTTTATTTGTTTTACTAAGTTTGCTAAATTTGCTAATTGTTTCTTGAAGTCTTTAGATGATTTTCTAGGGTTCCCTAGGTATAACATGTTATATCATCTGCAGAGTGAGACTCTTACTTCTTCATTACCTATTGTAATTCCTTCAATTTCTTTTTCTTCTCTTATTGCTAAGACCAATATTTTAATACAATTATGAATAATAACAGTTATCACAGACATCCTTGTTTCATCAATGATCTTATTGGGAATGCTTCAAACTTTTCCCTATTACAAATAATATCTGTTGATAGTTTTAAATAGATAGTGCTTATTGTTTTAAGGAACACTTCATTTATTCTTCCGCTCTCATGTTTTTTTATAGAAATGGGTGCTTTTTTGTCAAAAGGTTTTTCAGCATTTATTTAAATAATCATATATATTTTTGTTATTTTTGTTATTTATATTGTCAATTATGCTGATAGTTATCCTAATAGTGAACCATTCCTGCACTCCTGGTTTAAATCCTACTTGATCAGAGTGTATTATTCTAGTGATAGCAATATAATCAATTTGTTAATAATTTATTTAAAATTTTTGCATCCACATTCATTAGGGAAATTGTTCTATAATTTTCTTACTATTTTTGATTGTTCTTGGCTTAGGTATCAGAACCATATTGTTGTCTTAGAAGTTATTTGGCAGACTAGTTAAAGAAAGGCTATGACCACAAAACAATATTGATGGGCAACCTCAACCTCCCTCTCTCAGAATTAAATGAATCTAACCAAAAAATAAACAAGAATGAAGTTAATAAAATGAATAGGTAGGATAGAACTCTGGAGAAAATTAAACAGGGATAGGAAAGGGACACCTACTCAAAAACTGACCATGTATTAGGATATAAAGAATTCATAATAAAATACCAAAAGACAGACATATTAAATGCATTCTTTTAATTGGAAACTAAATAATTTGATTTTAAAGAATGAATGGATCAAGTAACAAATCAAAGAAATAATGTTACTTTTTTGCCTATTTTTTCAAATATTTTATGTAAAATTTTATTGTTCCTTGAAAGTTTGGTTGAATTCACTTATGAATCTTTCTGGCCCTAGTGATTTTATCCTTAGTGGGGTTCACTGATGGCTTGTTCAATTTCTTTTTCTGAGATAGGGTTTTTAAAAAAAAAACATTTATTTAATTTTCTCTTCTAACCTGGACAATCTATATTTTTGTGAATATTCATCGATTTCATATAGATTTGCAAATTTATTGACATACAGTTGGGCTCAAAATAATTACTTTAATTTCTTCCTCATTGGTGGTGCATTCACCTTTTTTCATGTTTGATATTGTTAATTTGGCTTTCTTCTTTCCTTTTTTTAAATAAAAATAACCAAAGGGTTCTCCATTTTATTGATTTGTTTTTCAAAAAAGCCAAACCTTGGTTTTATTAATTCAACAATTTTCTTACTTTCAATTTTATTAACTTCTCCTTTGATATTCAAATTTCAAGTTTGCTAGATAATTGGCAATTTTTAATGTGTTCTTTCTCTGGCTTTTTTAGTTGCATACCCATTTCATTGATCTCTTTCTACATTTTATTCATGTATCCATTTACAGATATAATATTTTCCCTAGCTCCCCTACTGCTCTAGCTATATCTCATAAGTTTGATATGTGACTTTCTTATAGTCTTTGTCTTGGATGAATCTAATAATTATTTCTATGATTTGTTATATGATCTACTCATTCTATAAAATTGGGTTGTTTAGTTTCCAATTAATTTTAGATGTTTCTCTTTATGTCCTTTTATTGCACATGATTTTTATTGCATCATTATCTGAAAAGAATGAATTTAATATGTCTGTTTTTCTACATTTCATTATGCCCTACTACATGGTTGTTTTTTGTGTCCATCTCCCTTTTCTATCGTCCTTTTAATTTTCTCTAACTTTTCTAATATTCTATTCACTTCATTAACTTCCTCCCTGCTTACTTTATGGTTAGATTCACTGAGAGAGGGAGGTTGAGGTCCCCCATCAGTATTGTTTTGCTGTCTATGTCTTCCTTTAACTCATTTAGTTTTTCCTTCTGAGAATTTGGATACTATACCATTTTGTGCATACACATTTAGTTTTGCAATGACTTCACTGTCTATGGTACATTTTATAAGGACATAGTTTCATTTCATATACCTTTTAATGGGATCAATTTTTGCAATTCCTCCGCTGCAATAAGAATTGCTATCTCTGTTCTTTTCACTTTTGCTGATGCATAATATAGTTTGCTCTAATCTTTTTTCCTTTACACTGTGTGTATCTCTCTGCTTCAAATGTGTTTCTTGTAAGTAGCATATTGCAGGAATCTGTTTTTCAATCCACTCTGCTATCCACTTCTGGTGTTTGTGAAAGTTCATACCATTCCCATTCACAGTTATAATTATTAATGCTTTATTACCCTCCATGTCATCTCCCCTCCATTAGTACTTTCCTCCCTCCTCTATCCCTTCTTTTCCAGTGTTTTACTTCTTAATTCTACTTCCCTTTATCTGTCCCCACTTCTATCAGCCCCTACCCTTTTCCCCCTCTTTCCCTTTTCCCCTTTTTCCTTCCCTTCCTTTTATTAGTTTCTCCTTCCCCTCCCTACCCCTTTTCTCTTCCTAATACTTGAAGGTATGATAAATTTCTAAACCCAATTGAGTTCATGTGTTATTCTCTCTATATCCAATGAGAGTAAGATTCAAATGGTTCTCATTCACCCTTTCTTTCCCTCTGCTGCAATAGGTCATTTGGGTCTCTTCATGTGATATAACTGACCCTATTTTGATTTCCCCTTTCTTTACTCTCATTCTCCCCATCCTGTTTTGAATGTCTTAATTTTTTAAAAATCATTCCATCAAAATCAACTTATGACCATAATTCACCCTAAATACATTCCCTCTAATATATTTAAGATTCTCAAGAATATTGAAAAATTCCTCTCCCAGGTAGGGATATACCTGTTTTAAATTTGTTGTATAGCAATCTTTTTTCTTTTCCCCCGCTTATCTTTAAATGTATCTCTTGTATCCCCTATTTGAAGTCAAATTTTCTGTCCAGCTCTGGTCTTTTCATCAGGAAAGCTTGAAAGTCACCTATTTCTTTTCATGTCCATCTGTTCCCCTGAAAGAGTATGCTCAATTTTTCTGGGTAGTTAATTCTGGGTTATAAGCCAAGATCTCTTGATCTCCAGAGTATCATTTTTCCAGACCCTTCATTCCTTTAAGATTGATGCAGTCAGATCCTGTCAGAACGTTGGTATTTGAAGTACTTCTTTCTGACTGCTCAGGGTTTTCAACTTGATCTGATAACTCTGTAGTCTGGCTACAATTTTCCTTAGTATTTTAATTTTGGAATCCCTTTCAGGGGATAATCAATCGATTCTTTCAATGACTAATTTGCCCTCTGGAAAAATGGAGTCCAAGCTCTTTTTTGAATTTTAGGTAATCCAATGTCCTTAAATAATCTTTTCTCAATCTTATTTCCAGTTCAGTTTTTTTTACCAATAAATTATTTTTCATTTTCTTTTACTTTTTCATTTTTAAAGTTTTATTTAATAGATTTTTAGTTTCTTTTGAAATCATTAGTTTCTATTTTTCCTATTCTACTTCTCAGGGAAGTATTTTCTTCTTTTATCATTTGCTTCTCTATTTCCATTAAGTCAATTTTATTTTTAAAAGAGCTGTTATCTTTTTCTAATTGTCCAATTTTGCTTTTAAACTTTTTTTATTGCAAGCTGTTAATTTTCTCTTGCATTTCTTTTCCCAATTTTTCCATTTGACTTTTAAAATATTTTCGGAGCTCTTCTAAGAACTTTCTCTGAGTTGGAGACCAATTCATATTCTCTTCCATGGCTTCACATGTAACACCCCTTCAACTCTCCGTTTCTGAGTTTGTGTTTTGTCCATTCTTAACTCCAAGGTAACTTTCAATGGATCTTGATTCTTTCTGGCCTTTATTCATTTTGAGTTTTATTACTTATTCCAAGATTCTTGTATTGGAGGAGGGGCTTGCTTGCAATCCTTTGGTGTTGACAGCCCTAGAGGCTTGCTAACTTCCCTGGACTATTGATGTTAGGAACTCCTTGGGCTGCTCAAGGATTGACTGGTAAAGGAAACCTGAGATTCTCTTTGGGCTGATTGTGCTAAGGACATCAGTCATTCATTCCCACAGTGGAAACACCTGTGGCTATCTCTGCCAGCCAAGCTCAACCTTCTCCCTACTTGGGGGAAGTGGGAAAACCTGGTGTTAAATCTGAGCTATTTGCACAAGACTGCCTGGGGATCTCTCACTGCATTGGCCATCAGACCTAGGGAACTCAAAGGCTGTTTATGGCTTCTCCCAGCTCAGAATGTCATAGGCTCACTGTCAGAATAAGGCTGTCCAGATCAGCCACTCAGGTTGAATGTGGGTCCTGGGCATCCACTCTAGAGCTTTTCCCATGTGCTACTGCTATTCACCATAAAGCCAAGTCTCAACTCCAATCACAGATCTCCCCTGCCTCACCCTATCATTGATATACTGGGTCTTTGCTCTCTGGCCTAGCATTCCCAAGCTCTCCTAGCAACAGACCTTACTGGAGGTTGTTCACTCTAATCTTTGGTGCATTCAGTAAATATGGAATCTATTAAGAGGCTTGATTAATATAGATTTCAGGGAAAGTCTGCTTAACAGATGCTGGTTTCTCTACACCAACTTGACTGGAAATACCAATTCTACTTTTTAAATATTTTTTTTCTCCAGTGAGTTTTTGTGTCTCTTTTTTTCCATTTGGCCAGTTCTGCTTTTGAAGGCATATTTTCCTCATAGGCTTTTTGTACCTCTTTTTCCATTTGGCTTATTCTCTGTTTTCAAGTTATTATATTCATTATTTATTTGTGTCTCCTTTACCAAACTGCTGATTTTTTTTCATGATTTTCTTGCTTCAGTGAGGAAGCAAAGCTTGCATCCTTTGCAGATAATATAATGGTATACTTAGAGAACCTGAGAAAATCATCTAAAAACATTTTGAAACAATTAACAGATTCAGCAAAATAGCAGGATATAAAATAAACCCACATCTATCATCAGCATTTCTATATATGAACAACAAAGTCAAAGAGCAAGAGATAGAGACATTGCATTTAAAGTAAAATTAAATACTTGAGAATCTACTTCCCCAGACAAACCTAGAAACTGTATAAAAACAATTATAAAGCACTTCTCACCCAAATAAAGTCTAAATAATTGGAAAAATGTAATTGCTCTGTTAGGATGAATTATTAAAAATGACAATTCTACACTAATTAAATTACTTTTTCTGTGACATACCAATCAAGCTATGAAAAAATATTTTGCTGAGCTAGGAAAAATAGTGACAAAATTTCATCTGGAACAGAAAAGGTCAAGAATAACAAGGCAATTGATAAAAAAAAATATGTAAAGGGAGGTAGCCTCCCTCTGCCAGATCCAAAGATATGCTATAATGTGACAGTCATCAAAACTGTCTGGTACTGATTAAGAAATAGAGTAATAGATCAGTGAATTAGGATAGATTCAAAAGAAACAGTAGCAAACACACATATATAGGTACTGTGTGTATATAGAAGCATAGTTTGCATGTACACTGTAGTATATGAGAGCTGAAATCTGAATAATAATAGCACCTATATATAATAATGTAATGTTTATTTTCTAAATGTTATTTTTTTTTAGGTTTTTGCAAGGTAAACAGGGTTAAGTGGATTTGAAACCAGGTACTCCTGACTCCAGGGACAGTGCTTTATCTACTATGCCACCTAGATGCCCCATCTAAATGTTATTTCATTTTATCTTCATAACAACCTGGGGAGGTAGGTGTTAATACTGTCCCCATTTTATTGATGAGGAAACAGAGCTAGAAAGAATTTAGGTGATTTGCCTAAAGTCACACTAGGAAAAAGTGTCTGAGGAAGGATTTAAACTTTGGTCTTCCCAACTCTAGTTCTAGTACTCCATACTTTCTCCTAGAATTCATAGTAAGTCAAAATGACTTTGTATTGTAACTATTAATATTTTATCATAGCTCTTTGGATTATTTGGTGCTTCTATTCTTCTGCAATCATAAAGAATCACTATAAAATTACTGTTGTTGAAATGACATTTTTTAAGTTCCACTGAAAGAATTACCCACTTTCCCAACTGTAATTTACTCATTCTCTTTTTGAGTACATACCATTTAAATGCCATGGTTATTTGTGGCATACAAAAATAGATTGATATAGGCTAAGCTCATCTACCTATACCTACTAAGTTGTTTGATGTGAATTTTCATACACTTTACCTGTTTAAGTGCTTACAGTTATCTTTTTTATGTTACATTACATTACTGCAAATTTCTCAGTGAAAGATTAGTCATAGTCTAGAAATCACTAATGCTCTTTTTTTCTTAACTCTTTTTTTTAAATTTTTTATGCAAGGCAGTGGGATTAAGTGGTTTTATTACCTCTTTATCTTAACTTTCTAGCCTTTCTTCAAGACTCATCTCAAATCTGACCATCTATTGGGGACTTTTCTTGTCACTCCAACTCCCTACTGCTACTGCCTTCCCACTAAGTTTAACTTCTTTTTACATGTTATACATTTTCCATCTACATATTTATTAACTTGCCACCACATTTGAATGTAAATTGCTTGAGGAAAAGGATAGTGCCTTTGCACTCCCCTCCCCAACTCTCCATTTTTTAATCCCTAGAATTTATCATAATTTCTGGTATAAATACTTTACATACTTGATGATTTATTAAACTTGAAGCATTTGAATAACCAAATCATTGACAGGAAATTGTATTTTTGTCTAAACCTTGAATAAAACCCATTGATAAAAAATGACAAACTACTTTGGGGAACATGTATCATTCTTCTTAACATTTCATTTGATTTAAATAATCAGTGGCTACTTGAACTACCATTGCAGAAATAAGTTAAAGGGTATTTATCGAGACTTAGTATGTGCTAAGTGCTACAGATAGAAATTATAATAGAGCAAAACTATTACTGATGTCAATGAAATCATATTCTAACTGAGAAAGAAAACCTGAGTATCACTTCAGCTGCTAAATGGATAGAAAACATATATGAAGTCTGATGCAATAACAATGGGAAGAATGACAAGTGGTCTTTTAGACATTAAGTCCCTAAACAGTGAGGTCCTATAATTGAAATGAGTAACTTTAAATACATTAAGTAGGATCCATTGAAAAGCAAGTCTGGTGCCAGCAGCCACAGCAATTCCAATTCCAATAGCATATATTAAAGTCTCATAAAAGTATATATAGTCTTATGAAATTGTATATGCTTTCATATATTGATAGGGAATACATTGTATGAAAAAGGTCTTCAAAACTGTAATTTTTTAGGAATCAAAATGTTTTTAAAAATCATCAAACAAGGGGCAGCTAGGTGGTGCAGTGGATAGAGCACTGGCCCCGAAGTCAGGAGTACCTGAGTTCAAATTTGGCTCAGACACTTAATAATTACCTGTTTATGTGGCCTTGGGCAAGCCACTTAACCCCATTTGCCTTGTAAAAACCTAACAAATAAGAAAATAAAAAAAAATCATCAAACAATAAATACAATTAAATCAAAGTCAATTAGTAAGTCTGCCTTCTAATCATCAAATTTTCCCTTAAGGATGTACTATATATGAAAATGAGAATGCAAATATATTAATCTGTAGTTGCCTATGCTTTCTCTGTTATTTTGGGGAAGAGAGATTAATGTAATCACTCTTATCTTTTCTACTTTATTTTTAGGTTGTTTTTTTCTTTTGCTAGGTGCTTTATCCACTGCACCACCTAGCCGCCCCCTCTTTTCTACTTTTGAAAAAAGAATTAACTATAATAAATTTTGACAACCAATAACTTGTAATTTGTTACCTACAACACAGATTTTTATGCATTTATCAAATTCAGATATTTTTCCTTTGTATTTCTTTAAATATCATAATTTCCTAAGAAAATCTATATAGCTATGATAGGACTTCACTTCCCCCATATGTTATGGTTCCTTCAATAATTGCATCTAAGAACAGATCACTAGAGGTGCACTGATTCATTCTATGTGTGTTTATGGACATATACATATATATATATATATATATTTATATATACATATATATATATAAACATACATATATATATATGGACAGAGAGTGAGAGACTGTTTCATTCTCTCTCTCTCTCTCTCTCTATATATATATATATATATATATATATATATATATTACAGTTTGTTATTATTTTACTTTAACCTAGAATAATAATTGAAGCATCATTTTACACAAAACTCTCTATGGACTTGTTCTCTCTTCAAATACTCTTTACATTTTTTTTGATCAGATACTTAGTCTTCCTAATGCCCTCTTTTGTAGTGCTTTTAAATTTCAATACTTTAAATCAGCTTTAACCTTAGGAACTATATCTCTATACTTATGTGGAGATAGAATAAGTAAGGGATTCACTGCTGGTCATCATACAATATAGCTTTTACTGTGTACATTATTCTCCTAGTTCTTCTCAACTCCCTTTGCTTCAGTTCATATCTTTCCCAGTTTTTCTGAAAATGTCCTGCTCATCATTTTTCATAGCATAATCATATTTCAACAAAGTCTTATACCACACCTAGGCATCTTTTGAATTTCTGATTCTTTTATTATGCAAAAGAGCCACTATAAATACTTTTGTACATATAGGTCCTTTTCTTGTTTTATTTTTTAAATGTCTTTTGGATACTGGTTTTGCTGGATCAAAGGATATGCACAATTTTATAATCCTTTGGGAATAGTTCCAAATTTTGCTCCAGAATAACTGGTTAAGTCCTCAACTCTACCAATAGGATATTATTATTTCAATTTCCTCACATTCCCTGTACTATTTGTCAATCTGAGAGATGTAAGGAAATTACTCAGAGATGTTTTTATTTACAATTCTCTAATCAGTAGTGATTAAGTGGAGAGAGGGGCACAATAGTTCAAGTAATGACATGGCTTTGAATGATACTTGGGTTTGTGAGGAGGATTGTACATACTTGAAAGATTCTTGGAAAGGGGGGTAAGGTAAAAAATGATTGAAATTATAATTTGATGCAATTTGAGTCAATGTTGCTTGTTAAGGGATCAAGTATGATATCTAGATAATAATAGTTTATCAAGAAAATAATCAAACTGCAATTGATGATACCTGATGAATAATATTAGAGTGATAAATAACACTAACAAAAAAGGCACATACATTTATCATTTTGGAGGGAAAGTAGGGAGAATGTGAATGTGAATGCTAAGTAAATGCTATTCAATAGATTTAGCCTAGTGAGGGAATGAAATATATTCCAACTTGGGTTTAAAAATCTAACTTAATCTACAGGGAAGGGGGGACCGAGAAAGGGAATGATAAGGGAATAAGGGACTGATAAAGGGGAAAGGAAGGTATAAATGAAAATAAACTGGGAGGTAAATTTTAAAAGAAAGTCAAAGGGAAAAGGCAGTAAAAATTTGGTGAGGAGGAATAAGATAAAAGGAACGAAATGTGTATAAATGGAGAAAGATAGCATGGAGGTAAATACAGAATCAGTAATCTTAATGATAAATGTGAATGGGATGAACTATACATAAAATGAAAGTGGACAGTAGAGTGAATTAAAAACTAGAATCCTACAATATGTTGCTTACAAAAAACATTTGAAGCAGAGAGATTCACACAGGGTAAAGGTTGGAGAAAAATATATTATGGCTCAGCAGAAGTAAAAACAATGTCAGATAACTATCTTAATCTCAGACAAAGCATATGTAAAAATCAATCTTATTGAAAGGGATAAAGAAAGAAACAAACTACATCTTCTTAAAAGTCACTATTGGTAATGAAGCTATATCATTACTAAACATGTATGCACCTAGTGGTATAGCATTCAGATTCCTAGAGGAAAGGCTGAGAATTATAAGGAGAAATAGACAGTAAAATTTTAATAATGGGAGAACTCAATCTCCCTCTCTCAGACCTAGATAAACATAATGACAAGATAAACAAGAAGGAAGTTAAGAAGGTAAATAAAATCTTAGAAAATTTAGATATGATAGACTTCTGGAGAAAACTTAATGAGGATAGAGAATATACCTTTTTCTTGGCAGTACATGGCACCATCAACAAGACTGACTGTATACAAAATACTTAAAATCAAATTCAGAAAGGCAGAAAAAATAAAGACACAGTCCTCAGACCATGATGCAATAAAATTACATGTAATAAAGTGTCAGGGAAAGATAAATCAAGAACTAATTAGAAATTAAACAACTTTAATATAAATAATGGGTGTATCAAACAGTAAATAATAGAAATACTCAATAATTATATCCAAGAAAATGAGAATAATGAGACATCATACCAAAATTTATGGGATGCAGCAAAGGCAGTTTTGCGTGGAAAATTTATATCTCTAAATGCCTATTTGAATAAAATAGAGAAAGAGGAGCTCATTGAATTGGGAATACAACTAAAAAGCTAGAAAAAGAGCAAATTAAACATCCCCAATTAAATATCAAATTAGAAATTCTGAAAATCAAGGGAGAGATTAATAACATGGGAAAGAAGAAAACCATTTAACTCATAAATAAAACAGAGTTAATTTTATGAAAAAGCTAATAAAATAGACAAACAGTTGGTTAATATGATTTTTAAAAAGAAAGAAAATAACCAAGTTATCCATATTAAAAATGAAAAGGGTGAAAAAAAAATGAAAAAATAAATAATAAATGAAAAGGGTGAACTAACAACCAGTGAGGATGAAATCAAGAGATAATTTGGAGCTACTTTGCCAAACTGAATGCCAATAAACTGGAATAACTTGAGTGAAATGGATTTATATTTACAAAAAATATAATTTGCCCAGATTAACAGAAGAGAAAATAAATTACTTAAATAATCCCATTTCAGAAAAAGAAATTGAAGAAACCATCAATAAATTCCCTAAAAAACATCTCCAGGTCCAGATGCAGTTACAAGGGAAGTATACTAAACATTTAAGAACAATTAATTCCTATGCTACATAAAGTGTTTATTATAAATATTTTCCCAGGTTTCTGAGAAACCTATTCCATGTTTCCCTAATTTGCTTATGATATCCCTCTTTTTGTCTAATTCATATAAACTACTTTCACTTCATGAAGTTGTTTAGTATTTTCACTTCACCTGCTTTCACTCATTTATCCCTTTCTTTCTCTCTGTTATTCCTTTCACTCCTCAAAGTGTTTTGCTTTGCTTCTTTTCCTTTTAACATTCATTGCATTATCTTATGCCCCCTCTCCTGTTCATTTTCCCATAGGGTAAGATAGATTTCTATACTTAGCCTAGTGTAAATATTATTCCCTCTTTGAGGCAATTCCAACGAGATTAAGGTTCACATGTTTTTTGCCAACTGCCTCAGCTTCCCTTATGCTATAAAAGTTCTTTTGCTCCTCTTATATTGAGATAAATTGCCCCATCATGACTTTCCTTTTCCCATTCTTTCAGTGCATAACTCTTTTTCACTCCTTTACTTCATTCTTCTTAGATATCTTCTTTAATATTCATCTTCCACCCATGCCTGTCTTTGTATACTCCTAATTGCCCTAAAAATTATAAAGATTTTTAGGGTTTTTAAGTTCTTTTTATGACAAAGTACAAACAGTTTAACCTTATTAAATTCCTTATAATTTTTCTTATATTTTTACCTTTTTTATACTTTTCTTGATTCTTATATTTTTGAAAGAAATATTATTTTCCAGCTGAGCTTTTCACTAGAAATGCTTGTCTTTATTTATTTGAATATCATCCCCCCTCCCAAATATTATTTTCCTTGTTTGTTCATTACTTATTGTAATTAATGTCTTTGCCTTAAGAAAATCATATTCCGGGGCAGCTAGGTGCGCAGTGGATAAAGCACCGGCCATGGAGTCAGGAGTACCTGGGTTCAAATCCGGTCTCAGACACTTAATAATTACCTAGCTGTGTGGCCTTGGGCAAGCCACTTAAACCCATTTGCCTTGCAAAAACCTAAACAAAAGAAAATCATATTCCAAACCCTCTAATCTTTGAACATAGAAGCTGCTAAATCTTCTGTCATCCTTTCGGTGGATCCACAATATTTGAATTGTTTCTTTCTGGCAGTTTGAAATAGTTTGTCCTTTACCTGGGAGATATGAAAATTTGACTGTGATATTCCTGGAAATTTTGATTTTAGGATCTTTTTCAGAAAGTAATTATTTAATTTTCTTAATTTCTAGTTTTATTTCTGGTTCTAGAATAGTTTTCAATGATAACTTCTTAAAATGTGATTTTTTTTTTAATCACAACACTCAGGTAGTTCAATAATTAGTAAATCATCTTTTCTACATTGTCTAAACCAGAGATTTTTTTTTAAATAAAATACATCACATTTTTCTTTTGAGTTTGTTTCCTTGTTTCTTTTCTTTTAGGTTTTTGCAAGGCAAATCTGGTTAAGTGGCTTACCCAAGGCCACACAGCTAGGTAATTATTAAGTGTCTGAGACCGGATTTGAACCCAGGTACTCCTGACTCCAAGGCAGGTGCTTTATCTACTACACCACCTAGCCTCCCCTGTTTCATTGTTTCTTGATGTCTCATGGTGTCAGTTTTCATTTGGCTAATATTAATTTTTTAAAAAAATTTTTCTTCAGTAAGCCCCTTTTCCATTTGGGTCATTTGAATTTTTCCCAGTTATATGTAAAGATAATTTTCAATGATTACTTTTGTAAAATTTTCTTCCTCTCACCCTTCCCTTCCCTACCCTAATCTGATACAGGTTATACATATACACTAATTCTTTTTTTTTAAAGAGATCTTCTTGTCAATTAATATTTGCATATCTTTTGCCGAATTCTAGAATTCTCTTCTGTGAATTTTTGTGCCTCATTTACCATTTGGTTTATATTGTTTTTGAGGTGTTATTTTCTTCAGTATTTTTATTTGTCTGTTTTGCCAAGCTATCAATTCTTTTTCATGATTTTTCTTCCATCACTTTCATTGATTTTTCTAATTTTTGCTCTGATATCTTTTAATTTACAATTTTTTTTGGATCTCTTCAGGAGTAATTTTTGGGGACCTGCTAACACTCTATAGTTTTATATGAAGCTTTGCTATTAGCTGCTTGATATTGTTATCTTCTTGAATTTTGGTTTGGTGTTCTCTGTCATTTTTCTTGGTCAGATTCTTTTGTTGTTGTTTTTGCTTATTCATTTTCCAGCATAGTTCTTAACTTTTAGCTTTATATAAAAGTTGGACTCTGCTGATTCACGTTATCTACATTGCTACATTCAGGGATAGGAGAAACATGTTAAGGCGTGTCATAGGGTGGTTGTAGATTATACCACTAATGATGAGGGCCTTTCTGGACTAAGAATGGAGTGGGGAAAGTCTTCTAAACCTATATAAGATTAGACAATGTTGGAATTTGGGGCATTCCCTACTGGAGGAGTGTCCTTTCCTACACGAAAGAATTATTCAGCCACTCCAGGCTGTTATTTTTTAGGAGCCATGTGATCCCACTTTGGAAAGGGGTTATTTTTATTTCTAATAATTTGGGGATTTGTTTGAGATTCTCAGTCTCTGGGAATTTCCAGGAAATATACAGGGAAAAGGGCACTCATGCTTGAATTCAAGCAAGTCCCTATTTTTCTTCTCCAGGGAAGCCCTCACTAGATCTCTGAAAGGACCTGAGACCTCTGCATTGTCCAGGTGGGGTGGCTAAACAGTTAAGGAAGGGTGAAAAATCACAGAATAGAGATACATTATGATAGGAAAATTGGTGGCTTTGGTACTGGCTTAAAATTGGCTTAGAAGACCTCATTCTAAATAGTCCAGGCTTTAATATGGGGTCCTCAGAGTTGCAGTGCCTGAGATGGAACTAAAAACCCTAGATATGAGAAAGCAGAAAAAAGGGTTCCCAGGGAGGTGGTATTTCTTCCCAAATTTCCCCCAGAAATAAACCCACCAGAGGAAAGGTGCTAGCCAAATGGAGTCACTTGTATACCTCAAAACTGGGAAGTGCTTGGAACATGGGAACAGATCAGATCCATCTCTCTCTCTCTCTCTCTCTCTCTCTCTCTCTCTCTCTCTCTCTCTCTCTCTCTCTCTCTCTCTCTCTCGCTGTTTGTGTGTGTGTATGTATATGTGTGTGTGTGTGTGTGTGTGTGTGTGTGTGTGTGAGAGATTGAAAGTTTATAAAATAAATGTTAAGGATTTGAAGAGAGAAATGGAAGTTATGTGAAAGTTTGGAGTTTTCTATGAAGCATAAGAAAAAAATATATGGGAGAAAGAGTTGGACATGTGAGGGAGGTATGAGAAAACCTGAAAAATTATGAGAGAAGGAATTAAGTTATATAAGCTTTCTGGCTTCGTGGAATCTAGAATAAAACTGAATTAAGTTGTGCTTAGCTGTGATAATTGAGATATAATTAAATCTAGTAGTGAATCCTCTGGGAAATAATGAATCCCAGAAATGAAGAATAATTTGAAGAAGTGTGGTTCAGTGTTGAAACTGAGCATCTATATATGAATCCAGATATAATTTAGTTTATCTTGATTTCCATCTTATTAAAACAAATGTTCTAAAATTTGAATCCTCCTTTTATTCTTTTTGGGTTTTTAAGAGACGAATGTGAAATTGATAAGTTGCAGATTATCATCTGATCTTAAGTTTTTAGGGTCTAGTCCATGCTATAGAATACATTGAGGAATACATGTATCAGGAGTGATCATCTGATATTATTTAGCTCAGGAGGGATATGACTGTCAGCAGATATTTTGCAGACAGCCTACCTTGAGATGGTCAGGAGGAGTTCAAGTGATGGATGACTAGGTATTAGAATTTTTGCTTTGCTGCTTCCCTAGAGGAGAGGATTGGGGTAGGAAGGGGGAAAGGGCCGAGATAGGTGTAAGGGAGCTAGCAGGGAAGAGAAAAGAGGTGAAGCCAATTTTCTTATATAGAGGCTTAGTCTGTGGGGGGGGCAGGAATTTTGAAGGGGAGGGGCTTCTACAGCTATGTAGGAACAGAAGAGTAGGTAGGAGTTTTCTCAAGTTTGTATCTTAGAAATTTTTTCAATCATATCCTCTTCTAGGAATAAACTCCAGTGCTAAAGTATAGTTTATTTGATTTAAGGAAATTTCTCTACTGTACAGAGAAAAATGGTTTAGGTTCTTGTTCTGTGGGGAGAAAATGGGAATCCATGCTTTCAGGTCATATAACTTTCAAGCTTTAAAATGATTGACATGAAAACAATGCCTCTGAATGGGCATTTAATAAAAATTTAAGCCAATTGATTTTGGTAATCTTTATTAACTTAATTGCTAGTGAATGGTTAATCATGTAAATTTGTTTTTAAAAGTTATTATTTGGAAGGAATTTGATTTAAAATTGTTGATCTATATGAGCAATTGTGAATTTGTTGATGACAGTTATTTGGAAAATCTCAATGGAAATTAGGTTAAATTGATCCCTCTGCCTTGACCACTTGGTTGAAAACAATATACACTATTAGCCTTATTCCATTTTTTCAGGTTATTGAGATAAGATCAATCAACTTATAGTTCTTTAATAACCTCATCTATGAACTGAGGTTTTGGGGAATGCTTTTTGGATTTTACAGAGAAAATCGAATCGAAAAGTCTAACCTTGTTACAAGATATTTTTTATCAATGTTAAACTCTGGCAAAATCTTTGAACAGAAGGGGGAGTACTTATGTAATTTAATTGAGCATGCTTATGTAAGTTAAGGTGGAACTGCAGGATTATACCTAGTACTAAAGAAAAATTACATTTGAGTAAATCTTAAGACTTCCGTGAACTTTGTCATGTGTGTAAGCACCCTTGAATTCACGGTAGGTGGTATTTGGAAGTTGTGTGATTATTTTTGCTGTAAGATTGGATAACTAAGAGCTCTATTCCTTTACAGGTTCCCAATTAAAGTGTTGTTTAAGATTTTGTGATTGACCCTTTAAATCAGGAATATTTGCTATTTTCTGTTAAGAAAGAGAGCCACTTTCAGAAGAGAAATGTTTTATTAAAGTATTTATGTAGCACAGCCTATTAAATTTTCAAATTTGTAAGCTAATTCATTATAATAATGTTATAGTATCATTTATGGCTGTTTAGAAAAGTTTTTATTGTTAAGGTTACTATTTGTATATTGGGATAATCTTAAAAGCATTTAAATCTAAATTTGTTGCCATTCCATTTATAAGTAAGAATTACACTGGGATTTGGAAATTATCGTATGCATAAGATTATGTTCTTGAAGAATCTCATTTTCTTTTTCAAAATATAAGTGTATTTGTGATAGTGATAAATAAATTTTGGGGAAAAAGTGTAAAACTCATTCAGATAAGTTTTAATGTAAAGAGATGTTTTTGTTGCTTTGTTGTGTTTTAAGGGAAAAATATCAGCATGGAAACTATGTTTAATGAAGATTAATAATTTATGTTCAACTTTGAAGAAGTCTGGATTGTGAACTTCTTTCCCTCCATATTAATAGCAAACTCAGAGGAATAGTGGTCAGGATTTGGAAGACTCATTCTGTCCTCAAAATGATTTTCAAATAGTATTGTATAAATATGATGGACTTGGAAAAAGAGTTGGATAAATTAATATTGTGTAACCCCCCCAGTAAGATTTCTTACTGATGGGCAAGATATTGAGAAGTTTTTTTTTATTAGTTATGCTATTTATTTGAGGTGCAGAGGTATTGTACTGTTGGTTATCATTTGTGAAAACAAAAGCTATTTCAAGTTACTGTGATAATGCTGAAGATTGAAATTAATAAATGATTACTTTGTAGGAATGATGAAGGGAAATAACCAAGGTCATGATCCTGTTTTTGATCCCTGAAATTTCTCAACAATATATAGAACTTGCTATAGATCTGTAAACTTATGTATAATATAATACTGAAAAGATGGTTTTATATAATATAATAATTCATGTGTTGCTTTTACCACTGTTTTGTTACATTTGGAATTAATAACAGGAATTGAAAGTTACCTAAGATGTTTCTTGATCCTTTCCTCCCTTCCCCCCTTCCTCCAGTCTGTCCTTCCTTTCTTCCTTCTTTTCTTCCTTTCAGGTCTTGTGAGTGCTCTGCTTTACAGGTCCCCCAATCTCCCTGGCTCTCCTAGATTGGCCAACAATGGGTCTCAGAGGAAGCCCATGTAATCACTGTTTGGATTCTGATTGGTTCAGAGTGAATTTAATAACAATTGTTTCTGTTTGACCAGGTACCCCTTAGGGTCTTCCCCTCCCAGACTGATTTTTTTTGGACTTATGTAAATGTGACTCTTACTTCCTTTGTTTTCTACCTGTCTTAATCATTGAGAAACTCCAAGGGTCTCATTTTTCCTATCACTTTTTTTTTTGAAGTGGTCATTCTTGATCTCTTCGCCCTCAGCTGAATGGTCATTGCTTGAGTCAAACTGCAGTCTGGGAAAGGCCTACCTTTAAAAGGCCAAGATCTCCCATTTTATTCTGGGACATCCCTAATTGTCCTGAGCCATAACTCCTAACTAAATCCTACTAACTAATCCTACTAAATCCTATGGAGGAGAAAGTGAGGCTGGTGATTTTGCATAGCACTCCTTCACAAATCCAATTCACTTGCATATTATGTGCCTTCCTGATGTCCTAGTCGTCTTCAAGATTGAAGGGCAAGCCCATGGCTTAACAAACTGTAGTATGTGTATGTCATGGAACACTGTTTTTCTATTAGAAACCAGGAGGGGTGGGAAATCAAGGAAGCCTGGGAGGATTTGCATGAGCGATACTGAGCAAGATGAACAGAACCAGAAAAACATCGTATGCCCTAATAGCAACATGGGAGTGATACTCAAACTTGATGGACTTGCTCATTCCATCAGTGCAACAATCAGGGACAGATTTATGCCATCTACGATGGAGAATACCATCTGTGTCTAGAAAAAAGAATTGTGGAGTTTGAAAAAAGACCAAAGACTATTAGCTTCAATTTAGGGGAAAAAATTATCTTATGTAATTTTTGCTATCTCTTATACTTTATTTTTCTTCCTTAAGGATATGTGATTTCTCTCTTATCACATTCAACATAGATGAATGTATACCATGGAAGCAATGTAAAGATTAACAGACTTCCTTCTATAGGGAGTGGGGGGAGGGAAGCAAGAATAGGGGAAAAGTTGTAAAACTCAAAATAAATAAAATCCTTCTAAAAAAATATGCAACAACAGAGATAATTTAACACAACCTTTCAGTTGTTAAACAAAAATCACACATTGACAATCCTGAACATTAGAAATAGTCTAAATAGTATGATCTTCATAAACATCTACCTCTTATTTCACTAATCTTTCACTATTACTTTATTGAACTATATACACTGGTAATCATTTCTCCTAATTGCATCATGTAAGTTTGCCATGATCAAAAAATCATTAATTTGTGACTAACTTTCTTTTGGGAAGAAGTAAGTTTTTTGTAAGTTTTTGTAATTTTCACAATTGATGAGCGCAAAGGACATATTAGGGTCTAATGGAGTTTGTACTCCGTTGGCTTACACTTTCAACCGAGGTACAACTCCATGCTAAAGTACTCCATGAAAGAACTGGATTTCAGTGGAAGTATCTTGTAATTAATATAGAGTTTAGAGTTGTTTCTTAAATTGTTATTTTAGTATTACTATTTTAACTATCTTTAAGGATCAATGCTCACATTTATTTATCTCTTAAATATTTTCTTCACAACCTCAGGAATTAAGAAGTTACTTTTATTTATAGATGAGAAAATTGTGGCTCACTGAGCGATTAATTGACTTCCACAGGAGTATAATGAGTAAATAAATCCTATTGCAATTCTTCTGACTTCAAAAACAAATCTCTTCCTCTAATCATAGTAAAATATTTCTAAGTAAGTCACTGCATTGATTTATCTGCTATTTTTTTATTTGAACAGAAAATCAAAAATTGATTGAAATCTATGCAGTTTGCTTTAAAATGTTGTCCGTATAAATCTATAGCTTCACAAGAAATATTGGAGCCATTTAAGCGTCTGGTCAAAAATATGGACCAACCTCAAATCAAATTAGATTCCAAGGCATTAATATTAATATGTCAGAATCAGAGAATGAAAAAAAAAAAACAAAGTAATGAAACTATCCAAGAAAATCTTGAAAGTCAGAGAATTTTTCACTTTAAGTCCTCCAAAACAACTTACATTTATGTATCAATTTAAGATTTATACAACCTTTTACCACCCCTCCCAAAAAAATCTTCTGTAGTTAAATAGTAAAATTCTGATCTTCCTCATTTTACATATGAAGATGTACAAAAGTGTTTAGAGATGTAAAATTGATTATATAATGTTAAAAATTAAAGGTTACTTGGCAGATCTGAACCTAGGCCTGGAATCAAATTTCTTCCCCTATATAATATTTTCCCAGTAAATCCCACTATTTCTTAATTCTGAGGTTAGATACCATGCTAGAATTCTCTACCTTTCTGATTGATTCAGAGAACTTGATGAGACAAATCTGTGCTCTAATATGAACTTTTCTGTTTTCTTATTTTGTTTTTAAAGGCCAGTCCTGACAGTATCAATATCTGAATTACAAGTCTTTCCCTAGTCTCCTTGCCTTTGAAAAAGGTTGCATAAACAAAGAAGATGCTATTATCAAAGAATTGAAAGCATGTAAGTATGATTGGAGGCAGTGATCTCATAAACAAGAAAATTAAATCAAGGCAGATAATCTTCTGATAAAAACCTGGAAATTGTTTGCTAAGGCATCCCTCATATATAAAAATGATTCTAATCAAATTTATTAATCACCAAAGAATTTATTAATCACCTACTAAATACTAGTTACCATGCTGACTGATGGAGATGGGGAAGAACAGGTGGGAATAATTCTCTGCTATCAGGAAGCTCAGTCTATTAGGAGAGATTACATGCAAACAAGTATGGACAAACAAGATATAGACCTATTAAAATGTAAGTAATCAACAGAGGGAAGGTATTAAGAGGGATTATGAAAGGCTTCTTGTGGAAGGTAAGGATTTATCTTACTTGAAGGATGCCTGGGAAGCCAGGTGGCAGAAATGAATAGTGAGAGAAACTAAGATATAGGGGATAACCTGTGAAAAGGCATGCAGTTCAGAGAAGAAACAAGGAGTTATTGGATAGAGAAAAACTTGATGGGAGCTGGGGGAGGACTTTGGAAGAAATGAAATGTAAGATGACTTGAGATGTAGGACGCAGACAGCTTTAAATTGCAAACAGATGATTTTTATATTTTATCTTGTAGATAATAGGGATGAGAATTCTTCCACAGACTGTTTCAAGAATGGGGAGAAATCAAAGTCTGAAAAAACCTCAGAGGCAATCCAATTTAGCTTACACATGGACAGGAATCATTTTTTCAATATCATCAAGTGGTTTCCAGTCTTTATTTCAAAGATATCAAATCAATAGAAAAGCTAAGGCAACAAATTACATTGTGAAACAGTTCTAAATGTGATTGAGTTTTCCTTCCATGAGTTCTACTTTTAACTCTCTTTAACTGTTTTAAATTTTAATTCCTTTATTCTAAACTTAAGAAATAAAATAAGCAATCCTAAAACATAGTAGAAGAGCAAAGAAAGATGATTGCATTAAACTGCAAATCTATTACATACAACTTGTTATTCCTCTTAATAATAAAGCTATCTTGTAACATTTTCTTTTCTCTCCCTACTTTTCTTCCTTCTTTCCCCAGCCCTCCTCCCCATGCTTTTTAATTCTGCCCCTGAGGGCAAGCAGAATACATAAGTTTTTTTCTTCCACATGAGTTGAAGGAAGTTGGTATCAAGTCTGTTTATTTCTACCACATTTCCCTGATGCACCATTCTAATAATTCTTTGAAAATTGAATTTAATAACTAGGGCAAAATCCATTCTTGATGAAATCTTACTGGGTCTAAAGAATCACTGTTCCCCTTTACATATATTCATAGACCATCTTTTTTAATATCATTCTATAATTTTGCCAAAAATCAAAGCCAGACTCTCTGAAATAGGAATCGAAAGCTTTATTATCATTGTATTTTGTTTTGTTTTTGATTTCTGGGTTTCTATTTTTTTGGAAAAGTGGAGGAAAAAAAATCATTCATCCCCTCTTTAAAAAAAATAATTGATGTATCATATTTTATTCATATACATTTATATATATAGATACACATATGTATCTATATATATTTATATCTCCAAACATGTGTACACATATGCACATGAATGTATCCATTCACACATTTATGTTTTATATGTATACATGTATGAATATATATTATATGCATAAACAAATACATATAGGCTTATAAGGGATATATACTTTCATTATATACAGACACATACATATACAATGTTTGTATCTTATACATATGAGTTTATAAGGGACATTAGAATTCATATCATCTAATTTCTTCATTTTTTAGTCAGGACTATAGAGGTTAGCAACAGGAACAATATTCAACACCAAATCTTTTGGTTCCAAGCCTAGTACTGGGTTTAATTCATGAGGGAGATATTCTAACACAGTACCATACAGAAGCAGATGATTGACTTTCTTTTCCTTTTTAGTAATATTTTAATTTTTTTCTTAATTGCATATCAAGAACATTTTCAGCATGCATTCTTTATAAGATTTTGAGTCCCAAATTTTTCTCCCTCCTTCCCTTCCAACTCTTCTTCCTAAAATGGTAGGCCATTTGAGAGAGGTTGTGTATGTGCCAATATACATAACATTTGAGTTGTGTAAGAAAAAAACAAAATAAAAGGGAAAAAACATGAAAAAGATTAAAGTGGGTGAAAAAGTATGCTTTGACAAGTATTCAGAGTTCATCAGTTCTTTATCTGGATATGGATATCATTTTCCTTCATGTGTCATTTGTACTTGTTTTGAACCATTGTGTTGTTGGGAATAACTGAGACATTCATAGTTATTCATCACATAATATGTTTGATATTGTGAATAAAATTTTTCTGGTTCTCATTTCAATATACATCATTTCATACGAGTCTATTAATATTTTTCTTAAATCTCCCTATTCATCATTTTTTATTGCC